>NC_084534.1:20954470-21234470 GCF_024500275.1 Phycodurus eques
CATAATTTGGTCATAAAATGTACGCTGATCTTCATCTAAATCAAGAACAATAAGCAAACAGCTTGAACTATCACAAACAATTATGTTTTCATATTTTCATATAGCATAATGTAAACATTTACAGGACAGGGAGGAAAAAGTAGGTGACCTCTTGGATTTAATTACTGGTCGACCCTCCTTTGGCATCAATTACCTCAACCAGACGTTTCTTGTAGATGCAGATCAGATGTACACAGCGATCAGGATGAATTTGGGATCATTCCTCTTTAGACAAAACTCTTGCAGTTAAGCAGGGTTCCTTGAGTGTCTCGTGTGAATAGCTCTCTTGAGGTCATATGTTGTGTGTGCTTGTGAATTCTGTAAGTCTTGAGGTGACACTCTACGGTTCTTTTTTTTACTTCATTGAGCATTCTTCACTGTACTCTTTCAGTCATCTTTATAGGACGTCCACACATTGGAAGAAAAGCAACAGTGCTGAACTTTCTCTATTTATGGAGTGATGAATATCAAGACATTTAGAGATACTTTTGTAACCTTTTACAGCTTTGTACAAGCCAACAATTCTTAATCGTTTATCTTCTGAAGGCTCTTTTGAGCGAGGCATAGTACACACCAGGCAATGCTTCGTGACAAGAGACATTTCTAAACTGGTGTGTATTTTCTAGTGGCCATATAAGCTTTAAGCTACATCTCCATTCTTTCCTTATTGTTTGGACCCCAGGTTGGCTCACACCAGGAAAAGCCACAGTCTAGAGGTTCACTTACTATTTTACTTTCCTGTCCTGTGAATGTGTATGTTATTTTCAATAAAAATATAAATACAGGCGGCACGGTGACCGACTGGTTAGCACATCTGCCTCACAGTTCTGAGGACCGGGGTTCAAATCCCGGCCCCGCCTGTGTGGACTTTACACGTTCTCCCCGTGCCTGCGTGGGTTTTCTCCGGGCACTCCGGTTTCCTCCCACATCTCCAAAACATGCGTTTTCGGTTGATTGAAGACTCTAAATTGCCCGTAGGTGTGAATGTGAGTGTGAATGGTTGTTTGTTGATATGTGCCCTGCGATTGGCTGGCGACCAGTTCAGGGTGCACCCCGCCTCTCACCCGAAGATAGGTGGGATAGGCTCCAGCACGCCTGCGACCCTTGTGAGGATAAGCGTAATGGAAGATGAATGAATGAATATAAATACATATAATGGAAGATGAATGAATGAATATAAATACATATAATTGTTTGTGTGGTATCAGTTTAAGCAGACTGTTTATTCTAGTGATTTAGATGAAGATCAGACCACATTTTACGACCAATTTACACAAAAATTTACTTTTTCTTCCCACTGTATGTTCATGTTTGTTTTCTTCAACTAAATATGCTCATTTCAATCAGTCTGCTTCTTTTCTGTAGCAAAAGCTACACATTCAGAAGGTGGTGAAGTGTTGTGCAATGAGGTGGAAGCAGCGGGCCCTTTGCAAGCCACCAAAAAAGACTGGTGACCTTCTGTTATCCTGATTTGAAACCCGATTCTCTATCTGACTCAGGGGAACGTGACGGAGACGACAGTGAGCTGTGAGTGCATAACAGCCCTTAACAGGTTTTGAATATTGTCAAATATATAATAGAATGTTGCATTTTCCCTCCGAGAATCCGTCCCTTAATGCGACGCCAGCCTCGACGCTGCGAGGAACTGTTTGAGCCCTCTCTGAAAGTATTACCATATGATGGGTAGGACATATTTCATTTTTATTTTTTTTCATCAGATATTAAAAAATTTTAAATGTAAATCTCTTAAGTTTAGTTATATTTACTATTGCAATTGAATGGGCTTTACTACTGTACTGTATATGTACATAGTATTCAGTGGCAGGCTGTGAATTTTGGTTCCTCGGACTTCAGTGGGGACTTACCCAACTTAATTCACCACTCCATCAATACAACACAAAAACGTAATCTGGAAGCACACAATGAAGAGAGCAGATGTTTGAGAATAAATAAATAAAATTTCTTGGAACAAATAATATAATTTAAGTAGTAAATGCAGTTGAGTATACACCCGCCTGACTTTGGTGCAGGCAGCGTGGGTTCAGTTCCCACTCAGTGACGGTGTGAATGTGAGTGCGAATGGTTGTCCGTGTCTATATGTGCCCTGTGACTGACTGGCGACCAGTTCAGGGTGGAGTCCGCCTTTCGCCCGAAGTCAGCTGGGATAGGCTCCAGCGTCCCGCGACCCTAACCAGGATAAGCGGTGTTGAAATGGATGGATGGATCCAGTTGAGTACTCCTGATAGTGTTTTGGGCAGCAAAGAAGGAAGGCTGCAGCAGAGAAGAAACTGCTCACCACTGTTAATAATCTATGTACATTAGCAGGATAGTTACGATGCAATAAATAACTTAAATTTATTTTTGGTGAAAATCCAAAGCATTTCAGAACCTGAATTGTGCTTTGTTCAGGCCCATTTTAAGGAGGATGACTTCGTAAATGTAAGCTTTCACACATGGCTGGAAGTGCATTTCTGGGTGATGAGCAAGCAACCAGCCGAGCGGCCGCTGCCAAGACATGCAAATACATACATGTATTGTGGTTCACTACAATACTTAACTATCCCTCCATCCATCCATTTGCTGTACCGCTTTATCCTCACAAGGGTTGCGGGCGTGCTGGAGCCTACAATACTTAACTGTATAATGTAACTAGATTAAAAAGTGAAGCTTTCAGTCCTTGTCACCAAAATGTGTCCTTTCAGCGGAGGCGTGCGTCATGTGTCACCCCAGAAAACTCCGGTCTCCATCACGGACCTGCCTCAGACACAGTTTGAGCTGCTACTGCCTCCCACTGCTTTCATGAGCACAGAAAACAAAGTGCCGGTAATAATCACCACTTAGACTGTGACGTCTACATGAATTCACCACCGAGCCATCAACCTTCTATTCGTTATTTGTGTCCAAGTTGGGACGTGGAAGCATCTTCAGCCCAACAATGGGACCCAGTTCAGAACATTTTTCATCAACACCTTCAGGTACATTCTCATTAACTCTCCAGAAAATGGATGGATGAACTTTTATTGTGGTGCCTCTTCAAGACGAACACGCGAGGGAACCAAGTGGAGAGTCGGCAGCTGATACAACTTCATCGCTGATAAGTGAGCTAATGAGCATCCAGCAGGACATGAGGAGCTTCCAGCAGGACCGGAAGCAACTCAGGTGAGCGCTTGTGCGAAAAAAGCGTTCCCCTTGCTCTTTTGCATTCTTGTACTTGGTCGTTTACTGGAAGCTTTTTGGCTGCTCAGGCTCTGGCGGAGAGTGAAAGATGTGTTGCAGAGTTGGCTGCAGACCAGTGGAAAAGATGAGGAAATGGATACCAGTGCAGTTTGTCAACAGGTGAAGGAGGTAAACAAGACTTGTTATACACATTGAAATAAAAACAAAATGACCAAACATTCCACTCAGTTGGTGATTTGCATGTTGACAGCTCGAGGAGCGCATCGAGAGATTGTCCTGTGAGCTGGGAACACGAAGGCTGACAATGCGTTTTCATTCAGAAAGGCTCCAACATTTACAAGCTGTCCTCGACTGCTCAGGATTTTCTTCTCTTTATCGACAAGTGCAGATGTAAACGTAACATTTCACCCAATGATTGGAAGTTAAAGTTTGGTCAATTCATTATATTCACTTTTTCTTAACAGTGTACCACGAACATTTGATTATTTGGTCATTCAGTGCAGGAATCATAATTTTAACGTCCAGCTGTGTTGTAGAGTCAGTGAAGTACAATATAGTTCATCATATAGATCTTAAGCATGAAGAAAACGCCAGCATATACTTTTTTGACTATCAATTAAAAAAAAGCAAGAAAACACTCCCTTTCCCATTGTAATTGTTCAGGGTTTGCTAAAAATGTCATCTCTTTGCTTACTCATCAAAATGTGACAATGAATAAAAGCACATTTACAGTCCTGGGTAACAGCCATTTTATGATGTGTGTCGTCCTCTGTTGCAATCTTTCATTTTCCCCCTCAAAATCAATAACTCTCTTAGTAGATTTCTTTGAAACACAAATATATTTCATTCATGACGTAGAATTTCCTTCAGTAGATTTTTTAATTTTTACCGCTTATGAACTTCACATCACTGAATTCCTCCATCAAAACAAGAGGTGTCAATAACTGTGAATGGAAACAAAATTCTTGTGAAACTAAATTAAATCACATTCTGGTTTGAATGTCAATCTATATTCATGATTTTTGATTGTGGGAGCAGATAAGCACAAAGCTCCTCGCAGGCTGCCATCTTGGTCTTGCGCAACCTTGGCACAGTCACCGTGTGTAGGCGTCTGAGTGTTTATTAGGAATCCCACTGCTGAATTGTTAAATGCAACATTCTTTATAAACTGGACTGTCAAATGCATTCATAACTGTTAGCAAATGAGGCCTGTTTGATTTCTAGCGTTCTCACGCTATACCCCAAAAGCTTGAAAATGGGTGTTGTCCTGCTTCCTACCGTTGCTAAA
This sequence comes from Phycodurus eques, assembly GCF_024500275.1. NCBI lineage: Eukaryota > Metazoa > Chordata > Actinopteri > Syngnathiformes > Syngnathidae > Phycodurus > Phycodurus eques. Next base: position 20,958,975 of record NC_084534.1, read on the forward strand.
TGTTTCCATTTGTGTTAAAAAAGCTGTTTCAGGATTTACTCTGGGGCTGATGTTGCTCAGTTGTGTTTCTGTTTCTCTGTTACACCCATTGCCTCTAATTCTTTGGGCATGTGATGCAAGACTCAAGGCTTGTTTAAGAAGTGAACAGACTTGTACACAGCAACCTGCAATAAGACAAAATGAGAGGGATTTACGTCATCTTGCTGTGTTTCATTTTTGTCTGCTGCACCTCAAGTAAGTGTTGAAATGTCAATATATATGTTTTTAACCAACTGTTGCTACCAAGGTCATTATTGATTATTGTGTGTGATGGATGGATCGTTTTGCATGTTCAAAATCCATCCATCCATTTTCTGAGCCGCTTATCCTCACAAGGGTCGCGGGAGTGCTGGAGCCTATCCCAGCTATCATCGGGCAGGAGGCGGGGTACACCCTGAACTGGTTGCCAGCCAATCGCAGGGCACATAGAAACAAACAACCATTCGCACTCACATTCACAACTAGGGGCAATTTAGAGACTTCAATTAACCAACAATGCATGTTTTTGGGATGTGGGAGGAAACCGGAGTGCCTGGAGAAAACCCACGCAGGCACGGGGAGAACATGCAAACTCCACACAGGCGGGGCCGGGGATTGAACCCTAGTCCTCAGAACTGTGAGGCAGATGCTCTAACCAGTCGCTGCCATGTTCAAAATCTTTATTTTTTCTTTTGTGCTTGGCAACGCTTGGTATTGGTATTTTGGAGCCTTTTAGATATCATGATCACTGATTATAACTGACTCAAATTATTCCTTGCATAATAGCTAAGAAGATGCGCTGGTGCACAGTGTCCGATCCTGAACAGAGGAAGTGTGCAGAGATGGCGAAAGCCTGGCTGGCTGTGCTGCCTCCAGCCACTGTAAACGCTTTTGCCAGGCTTTCTTGCATCCGTGCATTCAGCCTGACTGACTGCATCAACAGGGTCACGGTGAGCCACCCCACCACCACCTGAATAGAGAAACAAACTGTGGTTAACTTGTATCTGTTCTAAAAAAATAAAAAAGTGTAACTAGTTCACAGGCGATGTAGGTGTTCACATTGTACAGTTGAGCCACCCAAGTCAACCACAATTCTGTTTTCATTTCAATTTCTAACCAAGCAACTTGTTTTCAGGCTAATCGTGCAGACATGGTGACACTAGACGCGGGAGTTGTTTACTCTGCGATGAAGCAATTCGGCCTCACAGCTGTCGCCAAGGAGATATACAGCGATGGTAAGTCTATGCTAAATTCTGTGATATTTCTTCATCGTGCAACCATCTGATCCAGTGTTGATGTCTTGTGCCCTGCAGGAGACTGTGTTATGTCTGTGGCTGTGGTGAGAAACAGCAGCTTGGGCATAAGGTCCCTGCGGGGTCTCAGGAGCTGTCACAGTGGGCTCCGATGGACGGCCGGGTGGAGTCTTCCGCTTGGGTTCCTGCTGTCCCGCAACTACCTGAGCTGGTCGAAGGAGAGGCCGCTCGCAAAGGGTGATGAACATGATTTAAATCCAGGGTCACCAACTCTAGTGACAACTTCTGAATCCTCTTAGGTGCTGAAAGGTCCCATCACTCTGCTTCTGTTTGCTAGTCTTATGGCCAGTTGTTGGGAAACTGGGCATGGGCATTTTTTTTTTCTCTCTGATGGTGGATATTCCACCATAGTTTCAACAAAGCTCCTGAATCCCAAGGTAACAGGTCAGCACAAGGCTGTTGGGGTGGGCCCGCTATGAGTGTACCTGCAAGTGCACGGCAAATGATTGACACTTCGTCAGCCACACCATGTGTCTTGATTTTTGCTCAGGTGCGGTGGTTTCTTAAAAATCAATTTTTTAATATATATATATATATATATATATATATATATATATATATATTTCACTTGTACTAATGTCAGGTTATTCTGACAGTTTAAACAAATGCTGTATGACAAAAAGTGATTTTTTTTGTTTTGTTTTGTTTTTTTGTTTTGAACATGGCAAACTCCCCCTTCAATTTGTCGATCAAGGAAAAAAATGCCCATCCTCCTTCCAAGCGAGGCCTATAAATCATGCTCGTATTGGTTTGGTGTAAAACGAATGTGCTCCAGTGATATACTAGAACAGAGATGCTAAGATTCAGTTCCAACATCTGTTTCCCTCATTTTTTCCTTCCTGTAGGTGCATAAAAGCCCACTTACTTTTCTGCAAATTATTATTTTGCTAGTGCTGCTTTACACCCACCCACCCCCCCTTTACAACAGCTTTTACTTATTTTCCCTGTACGGCCAGACGTGAGCAGCTTTTTCAATGCCAGCTGCGTTCCCGGATCTGCTGCCGTGGCGCCACATCTGTGTGCTCTGTGCCGAGGCCAGAAGTCTTACGTACGCCAAAAGAATTACCACTGTGAGACGTCTCACAGCGAACCCTTCTACAACAGCCATGGTGCCCTCAGGTCACAATCACTTAAGATAAGCTCTTTTACTCTGGGCGTAGGGATGGATGGACACAATGATGCATGTTTCGAGACAGACAGATGTGTATAACGCTCTTTTTCCTGTGGCACAGATGTCTCAAGAGTGGTGCAGGAGATGTTGCATTTGTGGACCATTTGGCACTTGAAAGTATTGAAAGTAAGTCGCGGAAGTAAAATATTATTTGCCAATGTTAAATCAACACTTCCTTGGAATGTGTTTTTTCTGCCAGACAGTGAAAAGGACAAGTTGAGATTACTGTGCACAGACGGCACCCAAGCGCCACTCAGTCATTACAACACATGTAATCTGGGTCGCGGTCCAGGATCGGCCGTGGTCACCCGATTGAGCTTTCGCAAGATGGCTCGCAAATTTCTTCTTACACTGCAGGTACGGTACATATATGTGATGAATCTCTTATTCTTATTAGGACGGGTAGCAAGGTTTATTGGTTTATCCATCCATCTATTTTCTGTAGGGCACCTATGGACTATTTGGAGTTTGCAGCTAACCTAACATGGATGTTTATGGAATGCGGGAGGAAGTCCCCTGAACCGACACCTTGTTGTCGGTTTATTGCTTTAGTCACATAGAATAATGACATAGTGAAGGGGCAAGTTGTAGGCTAAAGCAGAAGGCTACACACTTTTAACAGTATATGTGCAAGACTCTTATTGTTAATGTGAAATAGTCTCAATTCGTGTGAAGTGGATTCAGATATTTGTCATGGGACTCTAATGCTAATTATTAGGTAAATGTCTTACTTAGATGCTTTTTGGCCGTCAAGGGCGTGAGAGGCGTCGCTTCCAACTCTTCGATTCATCTTCTTTTGGGGAAAGAGACCTCCTTTTCAAAGATGCCACAGCCAAACTAGTTGCTCTGCCAGATGGCGTGGACGTCAGTCAGGTGTTGGGACTGGGTTATATTACACTGCTCAAAGGTCTTGGACATGAAGGTGCTTCCTTCATGAGGATGTGGTTGCTGTGGTTACTTGTTGACCATGTGTATGACTAAATTGACCTTGTGTGTGTCTTTATGTGCAGGAAGCTCGCTGGAGGACAGTGTTGTGCGGTGGTGCTGTATCAGCCACGCAGAGCAGACAAAATGTGAGCAGTGGGCTCTGAGTATAGAGTCAGACCCGCTGGTGTGTGTTAGAGGGGCCTCCATGCAAGACTGTGTGGAGAAAATTAAGGTAAGGTAAGGTAATAGCATAGAAGGTGTTTCAGAAATGTTTCAGGATTGGTGTCACAAAAGACATATCGAGTCCATTCATCCATTTTCTACCGCTTATCCGAGGTCGGGTCGCGGGGGCAGTAGCTTTAGCAGACTTTTTGTACATGTCTTATTCATCTTCAGTTTCTTAATAATTTACTTTGAAAGGCACTTTTAAAATTTAAGCATGTGTAGTTATGGTTATAATTTTGAAAAATACATGTTCTTTATTGCTTCTCTAAAACTGGGTCTCGGCCTAGCGACAATACGAAAATGCAGGTCCCATGGTGACAGCAGTTGAGAACCACTGTCTTATTATCATCTGTTCACCTGGAGATTCCGCTAAATGTATTCTACTCTGTGCACAGAGGGATGAGGTGGACGCTGTCTCACTAGACGCAACTCATGTATATATTGCAGGGAAATGTGGCCTCGTTCCAGTAGTAACGGAATATTATGGTAAAGGTATGTTGGTATTCCATGTTCCTGTCTTTAAACTACATAAATATTCTTTTAATTTACAAAATTGGTGGCCCCTCACAATTTCACACTTGTCAAAAGGATTGTGGGTATCTTGTTTTATTTAGATAGAGAATGTATCGCAACTGAAGTATCTGCTGATCAAAACACAGAAGGTAAGACCAACAGTCTGACCATCTCGAAGGAGACTGGGCATCTCAAAAATCTTGCCTGTGTCTCTGCTCAGTGTTGCCCTCAGTTGTAGGCGTGGCAGTCGCCAAGCGGTCCAGCAGGATTATCGCCATGGGCAACCTTGGAGGTCGTCGCTCCTGCCACGGCCACATGTACAGTCCCGCGGGGTGGCTGCTGCCGCACGCGCAAACACTCAGCCAGCAGCACAACAACAGCAGCACAACTTGTGATCCAAACCAAGGTGTTGTATAATTTGTTTATTTAACCACTGGGATGGTAAATTTGTCCATCTAGTAACCATTTGTCTTTTAACTCTGTCCTTTCCACTCTGTCAGTGTACAGTGCCGTGTTTTGGAAAGGATGTCTTCCTGGCTCTCAGGGGAATCTGTGTAAAGTGTGTCTGGGAGGCACAGGAGAGGCTACAACCAAACGCTGCGCTGACAACCACAATGAGCGTTACTATGGCAACATGGGAGCTTTGAGGTATGTGTTGTCACTTACATGAGAACAGTTGTGTTTTTATTGCCTTTCATTCTTTTGCGTTTTAGTCAGTCCACAAAAAGCTTGTCGTGTGTGGCAATTCTAGTATATGGGAATTTACAGGGATTAACTGTAAATCTTCATGTAACTTAAATGAACTAATGAACAGTTTCCTGTTCATAGGTGTCTGGTTGGAGATCCCAGTGGCAAAAGCTATGGCGATGTGGCCTTCCTTGAGCAGCACAACCTTCAAGACAATATTCTCAGTAAGATCATGAATTAGCAACAGGATGATTGAAAATTCCATTTTGTGTGTGTTTGTTCTTTAATGTATTCATTTGTACAACAAATTGATATAAGAGGAAAGCATTTCGCATGAGGTTTGAATTAAAATTCGATAGGGGCACAATAATTCACCACCAGCGTCTCGAGCTGCCCAGGAATAGCGTGAACTGATTTCACCAGGAAACTTTGTGGGATGCAAAACATAGCTTTGCATTATTCTTCCAAAGTCTTTAATTTAGTACAGTAGACTTGCTCCGATGCTGTATCAGGTCCCTCTTCTTCCAGCAAAACAAGTGGATACAGATGGTGATACTAAAGAAAAGCTTCACTAACACAGGCTTGTTGAATAAAAACTAACTTTATTTTCAGCAAGCATCACATTCAAGTGCTGCAGCCGCTTGAGAGAGACTGAGTCAATTAGGTAACTGCCAGTCACACCTGGACGCATGCTTATATACCCTACTTGCTCAGCTCAATGGAGACATTTCTTTATTTCCTTATATGGTCTGATATTTGTTGAGGCCTCGAAACTCTTCTCATCATAATTTATCTCACTCCCCACACACTTGATGGCGACTTTCCTGATGCTTTTTAGATGTGACTTGAAGCCTCTGGAAATGTTTGAGGACCAGATACGGAGTGGGCCTCCTCATTCCAGGGATGCCAATCTTGGGCGTGTGTGTCTGTGTGTGCGTGAATGGTGGTTTTACAGGTCTGATTTACTGCCCCTGTTCAAGGGCATGGCCAACCTCTGTGTCCCAACTCCACAGGCTTCGCGAGAAGCCAAGGTCAACAGAAAATCCATGTATCACATTAATCAGTCTTGTATCAAACAGATATTTTACTCCCTTTAACCAACCCCATGAATGACAATAGTAAAATGCTTGACAATCAAATCTTCAACGTTCTCCCAAGCACTGATAACTAGCCAGATTTCATCCTGTAGCATGTACCTCATCTAAAAGAATGGGTTAACCCACAATCCTGTGCGTTGACACCCTACAATTATTATACAGTCAAGGAAAAAATACACATTAAATTCTCATACATTAAAGAACAAACACAAAAAAATAAAAATAATCCCGTTGATCAGCCGATTTTCTGCTTTGACGTGTGGGCGCAAACTTTAGATGCGAGCACTGTGTGGTGGCAAGTGAGTCAACTCACTTCAAAACAAGCAGGAGTTTGGCTAATCTTGAAAAAAGAGGCTTCAAGCTTTCTATTGACACTCAGGTGAAGATTACTGCCACAGGTGGAGGATACCGCCAAACTAAACATAAAACAGAGAATTACACATTGTGTATTTGAAACAACCACATAGTCTTCGCTAGCATATAATGGGAAACACAATAGGCATCATGGGCTAACAATTAGCGTCTATGTGCCGTTGTTGTTACCCTTTAAGCCACGGATACCTAACACAAACTTTGCAGCAACACGTCAACAAATAATATAACAACACTCACAGGCATAGTCTTTATGCGCTGCGAAGACAAAACTAATAATCCTGCCATACTGAGAAGCCAAGAGATCTGAGCCTCCAGTACAATATATCCTTATTTATGTTATACTGCTCCCTGGTGGCCAAGGTGTAAACACCAGAATAATCAGCACAATGTGCATTGCAGGAGAAAGTGTGACAAAAGATGTTTTATTCTTTTTAATTGTATTTAACTAAATAATTACTGTATGTTTTTATAAAGTATAATATTATGGAGTGCTATTTTTCTCATTAAAAACATTTTTTTGCTAATTTGTTTGGGAGGCTGGAACAGATTACTGGCATTCCCATTCATTTCAATTGCAAAAGATGATTTGAGTGACTTGAGATATGTGTGTGGTCACAGATTAAATACAATTTGTGTCTCAAAACACCACTGTATGGAATTACTTTTAAATTACCATGTCTATATTTCTTTTTCTTCTGGCATTTTCTACTTCAGGTTTGAATTCCTCTGGTTGGGCAGAAGGGTGGACGTCATCAGACTTTGAGCTGCTGTGTGGAGACGGACGTCGGGCCTCGTTGTCTGAGTGGGAGAGCTGTCATCTGGGCGTCATCCCGCCAAACACGGTCATGACTCGCCCGGTGCTCACGGCACGAGTTTACGACTTCCTCATGAAGTCTGAAGTGAGCATACAGGCACCGATTTTCATTTTGATTGATGTTGTCTGGGTAAATAAGACTCTGACTTGATTAATGATGAGATACCCCCACAGCCTCAACATTAGGAATGCCTGCACAAGCTCTGTGTCAAACTCTCTGCCTTCATGAAGATAACAAAACAGATGTTGATAGTTCCCTCTTGATTGACAATGTCAGAGAATTATTAATTAACAATGGGTTTATTATAGTAATTGTTGCTTTCAGTGGTGAAAAACTGGACTGCATCATATTGAGAGCGGTTTCAAATATCATCTAATAGGAAATTTGTTTCAAAACTTCAGCAAACACTGGCGGCCAATCCAAGCTCTGAGTTTAAGCTCTTTGAATCTCGTGGCTATGGCGAAAGTGATTTGCTGTTCAAAGATGCGACACGGTGTTTTGTCCACACAACCCACATGAATTGGCGCTCCATCCTGGGAGAGGAGTTTTACAACCGTGTGGAAGCTGCCTTCAACTGCACCCAATCTGGTATGAATACAATCAAACACATATGTAAAATAAAATATAATCCAAGCTATACCAAGCACATGTATTTTTTTATTTTTTATTTACAGCAGACATTTTGCGGTTCTGCAGTCAGGACGTGTGCAGTGCAGTCTAATGGACACCAAGAATCAGTCCAATAATTTTGATTAACCTATTTCTTGTGTCAAATACTTTAATGAAAGCCTGAATCTGGAAGTAAAACAAATCACAAGATGTGTTACAGATATGGGTTTCTCTTCAGGTGATACCGCTGTGTTGTTTCATAAACAAGCTCATTATGTGATATATTAAAGAATACTGTACAAATGAAGGTATTGATCAATTTTTATACAAAAACTGAAGAAAATGTCTACATTGTTACAATCTGGATGACTGATAACCGTATACTGCTAAAAGTGAAGCAATGACTACCCATGTATAATATAAATTTAAACTATGTGTATTATTAAATCAATTTTCATCCTTTAAATGATCTCATACTTTTGGTTGGAATAAAAATGTCATTCTTAGTGGGTTTTTATTATTATTATTTATTTTATTTTTTTTGGTAAATTTTGTAATCCCATTTGAGCATTTTAGCATTAATTGGAGCGTTTGACTACGTCCCAGAAAACATTACGCAACTATTTAGTGTTGCACTTCTATTGACTTCCGGTTGTATTCAATGTCAACGCGAAAATGGTTCCGGGATTATTTGTTTTCCCGGAAGTGGCTAACAAGTCATAAATTTGAGTCGCTTCCAAGACTTCGCACTGCTTTAAAGGTAATGTAGTTTGTTGTGTCCACTTGAAAGTTTGCTCGATTAGCTGAGGAGCTTAGCTAGCCTTGTTTACATTTCTATCGTGTGGTTCTACTGACATCATATTCAAACTGTGTACTGCACGTAAATTGTAAGATAATACTGTGATGTACAGTACATAGTTGAAGCAATGACAGGCCACGTAATATATGGTTATTACGAAATGACAAGCTCAAATTCCATTACATTTACCCCATCTCATGTATGTACGTTTTACATATGACACCTGCACATATCTATAAGATTTTTAAAAAAGTCACAATATTTGCTTGGTTGCATTATTTACTGTAACAATAGCAGGGCAAAATAGCCTTATCTAGCCACGTTTTACTTTATCAATAAATCAACTTTTATTTATATAGCACTTTTCATTCAGAAGGAATACCACCCAAATTGCCTCAGAGATAAAAACTATTAAAATAGTAGGAAGAATACAAAAACCCATACGAACACACGTATACACACACAAACACAGAACCTAACAGTAAATTTTAGAAATAAATCACAGCACACCAAACCGAAATGTACAGAAATAGAGATGTCTCCATTTTCTCACTCAGTGTGAAAGCTAGTCCTATGTAGTTGAAGGTAAAGTCATTTTTCTGTTGCGTCTAAGGCACCAGGTGGATACACTGGTTACTAGAATTGGATAGTTTTCCCTTGACGTCACACACTGCCATGATGGTCGACACACAAATACTGTCTTGTCATTATAATTCACTGGCATAGATATCGGAGCAATGGTACATTATAGCTTTGTGGACCAACTAAGTGAAATTGGATCATTTCCAGCACTCTTGAATGTTTGGTAATCACTGTTCTGAAACTCGACTGCAAACTCGAGCGAGGATAATAAACATGTTGTTATAACCATACCTTCCTCACAGTGCCAGTCCAAATTGAGGAATGTTAATCTTTCTTTGTAAGGTAGAATTTCTGTTAGCTTATTAGTTTGTAACATTGGACTCGATTAAATGGTTGGTGAGTGCATGTCTTATTGATTGCTTATGTGCCCACTCTGATGCAGATGAGATTGCCATGCAGAGTCAGCTCACTGCACACATGTTCCAGGAGGGCATCCTCAGCCCCCGCAGGGGTGTTTGTCCCCGCCTGCGGCTCCACAAACACACAGTCCCTCCAGCTACTCCAAGACTTTGTCTCCCGGGCCACACGTCTGTTTGCCATCAGCGGCGCGGGTCTCTCCACAGAGTCCGGCATCCCAGACTACCGTTCGGAAGGCATCGGCCTTTATGCCCGCACCGACAGACGGCCCATGCAGCATATAGAGTTTGTCCGCAGCGCCAAGTCCCGTCAGCGTTACTGGGCGAGGAACTTTCTGGGGTGGCCGCAGTTCTCCTCGCATCAGCCCAACGCGGCGCATAAGGCTTTGCAGCATTGGGAGGGGCGTGGCAAACTGCACTGGCTGGTCACCCAGAATGTGGATGCTCTTCATTCAAAGGCAGGACAGAAAAGACTCACTGAGCTCCACGGATGTGCACACAGGTGACCGAGCATCACGTCACAAATGATGATAATGGTTGTTTTTGAGATGTTTTTTTTTTCTTTCTGATTTTGGTTTTTAGCTTGTAGTAGTGTAACACTCCAGGAGCACTGTGACCTAGTGGTTAGCAGGTCTGCCTCCGTTCTGAGATTGGGAGTTTGAATCTCAGTTCCAGCCTTTCTGTGTGGAATTTGCATGTTCTCCCCATCTGTGCTTGTGTGGCTTTTCTCCGGGTACTCCAGCCTCCCCCCCACCTTCCAAAGACATGAATGTTAGGTTTATTGAAGATTTAATTGTTCGTGATTATGAATGGTTGTTTGTAGTTTGTGCCCTGTGATTGAGTGCCGACCAGTCGGGGGCATATAGATTCTTCAGGTGTACCTAATGTTGTGGCTTATAAATGTCTTATAAATATTCGACAGTGAGGTTTGTGTATTACCTACAAGAGCAAACATTTACTGCTTTAAAAAAGCGTAATATATGTTAATTTTCTTCTGTGACCGCGATCGTAACTAAAAACATCGTATTTCAAATCATCTTTCCCCATTGAAATAAATGAAAATGACCTTAATTCCATTTCATCCTCCCCCCAAAACACAACAAAATATTTTATAATGTATTTCTACAAGAAAAATACCACTCTAATATTGCACAAGCATACAGTAATGACATAATTAAATAGAATGTTAAAGAATTTCAGTCTTTGCCACGTTTTTTGCTTCAATTCAATGGACATTGTGCTGCTCCTGGTGTGTATGCCTTAGCCCCTCAGGGGGCAGTATGACACAGACATACAGATATACATGAAGCCAGTTGGTCTTCAGGAAACCACAAGAGGATAAACAATATTTGCCCGCATATTGTTATATTATGTCTACATGTGTTGCTCCATCATTTGTTATAATACTGCCACATAGATGATATTTGTTAGCCTTAAGCTAGCAGACTAACTGAAAGCTATGTGGTTGTCTATGTACATAATGTGGAATTGTGAGTTGAGTTCACTGCCACCGTAAGGCGCTCATGGTTCAAATTTTTGCTCACAAGTCAAAGCAAAACTTCGGCAGAACGACAGCTCATACCTTGAAAAACCCACTCAAGGCACCACTGTTTATGAATGTATAAGGAGTGTGGTTCTTGACCTGCTCAATGTATAAAGTGCCTTGACATACAGTGACCTCTGCTCTGAATTGCCGTGATATAAATAAATTGACGATGGAAATGTTTCGATCCTCAGGGTAGTGTGTTTAGGCTGTGGCAGTTTCTCGACAAGGGAGGAGCTCCAGAGGCGTTTCGTAGACCTCAACCCAGACTGGAGGGCTCAGGCCGGGGCCGTGGCTCCAGACGGAGACGTCTTCCTGGAGGACGAGCTGGCTTGCCACTTCATGGTTCCCTCCTGTGAGGTCTGTGGAGGGATACTGAAGCCTGAGGTTACCTTCTTCGGCGACACAGTGAACAAAGACACGGTTCAGTTTGTGCACAATAAATTAGCCCAGTCGGACGCAGTGCTCGTCATCGGGACCTCGCTGCAGGTAAGTGTCACCCAAGTGCGGAAAAACTACTTCTCTCTGGTGATTTAATTTCAACTGTGATCTTCCACAGGTCTACTCAGGATACAGATTTTTACTGGCAGCCAGCGATAGAAACATACCGGTCGCCATTGTGAACATTGGTCCGACGAGGGCAGACCATTTGGCCCAGCTGAAAGTGAGAGGACGCTGCGGTGAAGTGCTATCACTCATTCAACCTCTCTGATGGAAATAATGACATAAAACATGGAATGTAAAGAGGAAAAACTACCAGGATGCAACATCACATACACGTGGATAAGCTAATGTGATACAATTCAATTCTGTCTTTCATAGATCATAATGTTCATTTTAATTTTGAAATCTGTTTCTTTTTTGGTTGTAGTTTGCAGTGGTGTGCAAATGCATCATACTGAGGGCTGTTTCTATTATTAACGCTCTTATTTTGATAAGGAAATCAAAATATTGCAGTTATCACTATGCTGCAGTAGTGCCGCTGCATACCACTACAAACTACAACCACAGTAATACATTGTGCTGTATTGTTAACTGAATACATCCCTGACAGTGTCAATCAAAATTAAGCACTATTATCTTTGTAACGGCAGAAATGTTAATGCAGCTTTTGAATTGGATCTCATTATGCAGGTATACCTAATGATGTGGCTAGTGAGTATCCACTTTGATGCTAAACTGTTGATCACATGCCTACTCCCACCTCAAATGTTAGTATAGTATGCTCCACTAGGATGGAGTGCATGCTAGCCAAATACTGCACTAAAATGACTTATTACTGGTATTTTGTTGTTGTTGCTGTGACACATCACCAAGTCTTCTTCCCCCAAAGTAGTGCAAACGTTTTTGATGACACTGCCCACTAAGGGTTAGTAAAAAATGTTATTATGGTCAAATCTGAGAATCTACTTATAGTACAATGTAGGTTGCTCATAATTATATTACTTTAAGTGTGAATATCAAATTATTTTTAAAGAATGTATATGGTTTCTGTCCGCTTGGTAGAGGTAATAAGTTGGTCATGATGGTGACACTTGGAGAGTTTGGCAACCACCAATTTTAATATATGGAAAGAGCATTTTTTTTTTTTTTTTAACTCATTTGAAAAATTAACTTTGACTCGAACTTTGGCCAAGGTATGGATCAGCTTAACCTTAACTGTACCTCTTTGACTACAAGAGTTCACTTCAACTTCGGTTGTTCCTCCTCAACTGTTTTCTCATGATCATGTCCCATTTTTAAATTTGGTTGCAAATAAAGTCATGCTGTATGAATAAACAAGGAGAAAACGCTTTGACGGTTTTATAGTCACAAACAGACTGAAGGGAGAGTAACTGCAGACTGACAAACAGTGAGCTCTTTTAGGATATTTTGCTGCTGGAATCTCTCTTGAAGGCCGAGCTTCCACCCCTCCAGGTGGGACAGCGTCTCATTCTGTAGGACGGCGGGGATGCTGAATGAGTACAGGCAACATTTACAGCTAGTAGCATCTGCTCGCCATGTTGCTGATGCCGTGGTCACTATCAAGGGGGTCATAGCGAGGCAGTTTTCAAAGCTCTCGTTCTGGTCAAACCAGTAAGTGGCGGGATAACCCAGTAGCAGTCCGAAGACGGTGCTCAGGTTCCACTGATCTGAACTCTCTGCCACATAGATTCCTCGATCAACTTCCTTTCCTGCATCAAACCCTCTTAGAAGAAAAAGGAGATCTTGTGCGATGCTCTTCAGCCCTGCTCTGACTGGCTCTATGATGGTGGGCTTGACCAGTGAGTGGCAGACGTCAATCACCACCGGGCCGCCGTTGCGAAGCATCCTCTCAAGATTGGACCGGACTGCAACCGGGTTAAGTATGAGGCTGTTACCGTTCAAGTCCAAGGTGACAAGGCATTTAGATACGAGTTGGGACGACTGACATAAGCGCAAATACCGATGCACCTGCTCTGCACTCGCGCTGTTGGTGTCATACAGCAGAGCAGGTTTCAAAGCCAAATCTACAACTGAGAGGTGAGCAGCCACGTCCAGACACTGAGGGACAGAGAGAGATTTTCTTCCAGTGGACAAACATTTACGAGCTGCAGCAACGAAGAGCTCCAGAGTGTGCATAGCTTGGCAAATCACACAATTTAAATTATGTTAAGCTACCGTTTCTGCACAATGGAAGAACTTTACCATCGAAGCAACAAGAGCATACTTTATGTTCTCAAGTCTGTCTGTCGAGCAAAAATAAAAAGTAATTACTGCTATTATTATTGAAGAGAGGACACGTTTCAAACGAAGATTCACAAAAAAAAAAATAAAATTCTTCACATCCTTTGATTCTTCTTTTATAGTCCCAAGACCACTACAAAACAACAAACACAATAAAACAATATTAATATAGCGTCAGTTAGCAAATTTCAAATTGAGTACAAATTCAATCTCACTATCGTCCAGGATGTGACAGAGTTACGTGACAGGCTGAGGGGCCATCAAGTCAAAATCGGAGAGATTTCTTGCAATCCAAACACCGGCTGCAAACAACCCCAGGTTGACCAGAAGATTCCTGAAAAACAACAATTAAAACCATGGCAGCAAATGTCTCGTAGTTCATCGTTTACAGAGGTTGTGTCTTGACCTCTGGAAATGTTTGGGCTGTTTTCAAATCAGAATCATCCATCTGTGTTGATTGAATACAGTATATAGTGTAGTACGTTAAAACACACTTTGGTAATCTGAGTCAATTTAGTGCTTTCTGCAAAAAAGACCGTAGCAAAATATATACATAGGACATCTTCATAAATGTACAAAGTGCAGTGTCATTAGCAGAAGATATCAATTGAAAGGCCACAGAATTGATAGAATTACTTTCTGTGTGCAATGACCTTGGAGAGGTGTAAACTACATTTCACTGATGAATGTTGCCTGACAATGTTTACAGAAAATAAAATAAATAAACATATTATACCCCCATATATATATATCGGAATATCATCACCGATAATCGGTTTATCCCTATCGGAAAACAGGCCCAGATTTCACAGAAAGTAAATTTGCGAGTGAAGTGAGACAAGATCATTCTTCTTTCAATACATATACTTTCTGTGGCATTTTTGTAGGGTAATATCAGTATGACGTGAAATTTTTCAAATGTAAAATATATGGACTGGATCAAACAAAACAAAAATAAAAGGTTGGGTAAGACTCCTCTAAGGGATTAAGGTACCGTGTCAAGAGCAGAAACAGATCAAATTCTATTAATTTAAAACGGTTACACGGTGGTTATTATGATCGTTTTTAGATAAAGTGATAAACAAAAGCAACAACTTGAATTTATCGAAGGGCAAAGACCAACCTCTGCTGACAGGTTGCTAATGTTAGCAAGAAAAGGTTAACGTACACATGCTTTTAAAAACGCTTCCTTCATAGTGTCCGCTTTAACTCACCTTCTGAAATCATTTCTGTCTGTTGCAAACCTACACGCCGAATTGATCCAATCCGTCACGTTCGACGAGCAGGGCGAACTCTTTTTGTCCCCCGCTCCGCTCATGATGCTAATACGTGCTCCCGGTGAAAGTAGCTTAGCAACGAGGACGAGCAGACCGGAAGTAGCCGTTCACTAGGTCACTACGGCGAGTGACGAAGTTCTAAAAGGTACTGCATCGCGTCAATATTCAAACGCGTGTGCACGGTGTACGCGTGACGATGTCGGCCACTCGCTACCGTCGCTTCCTCAAGCTGTGCGAGGAATGGCCCCGGGACGAGAGCAAGAAAGGCCGAGATTTGGGAACGTTTCTTCGGCAACGAGTGGCAGCCGCCTTTCGCGAGGGTGAAAACACACAGGTAGGTAAACACGGACCACTGGGCTCCATTGCACGAAGCTAAGCTAACTTGGAAACGTTCATTGAGCGCTCGACCTTGCTCGCCCTTACGTTCAATTAATAGCCTACCTGTTACTTTTCATTTGTTCACGATGACGCTTATTAGTTCTCTTTGCAATATTGCCTATAACGTATGTAATCCCATTTATATATATATATATATATATATATATATATATATATATATATATATATAAACGTGGGTTTAATCTATGGTAGTTTGCTCTACTGTTTTCTCCCCTTAATTAACAATTGTTTGCAATAAACACAATGATTTGATAGTGATGAATTTTCCTATTTATTTTATATTCCTGACTGCTAATTATAAGTGTATTTATGTATGTATGTATGCATGTATGAATTTATTTGTCAGATTTAACTTTAAATTCCTGTTTCACTGTCTGCAATATGCTTCCCAGTGTGATTTATTATTATTATTTATTTATTTATTTATTGCTCTTTTGGGGGGTCTGTTTCCAGATCCCAGACCCAGAGAAGTGCGATCAGACTTACGAAAGTCTGGCAAGAATTAATGCCAACACGTACAAACAGCGAGTAAGTAAATATCGACTTTAAAAAAATGAATGATTTTCGAAGCTCGTTTGCTTTCAATCTTGTGTAAAATTCCCACTGCAAAGTATAAAATCCTCAGGGATAGTCTTAATATTTGAATTTGCTGCTAAATCTCGGAGATTTTGTACAATTCTGTTTCATTCACTCACATCCCCCGATCATTGCAAGTTGAAATGCCTGCTTCAAAGTTCCAGTACGTTGGTCAGTTTCTGATTTGTTCATATTTGGTCATTTGGAAAAAAAAATTTTAACCCACAGTCAGTAGCTGACAGTAAATATTCACCGATCCTCAATGGTCCAAAAACAACGTGATGCATCGTTACATAATAGAACAGTTCAATTATTGTAGTAGTTCAATTTTAAAAAGGAATCGCATAGTATCGATTTATTAAATACAAAGGAAAATATTTGTCAGAAGACCAATTCCTACCTAATTTGTACATTTCAAATCATTCTCATTGTTTCTTATGTCATATTCAAATTACTTTATTTTTTGGGAATTCATAAATAATAAAATTAAATAAAATCCTGAAATACTTCAGTTTGTGTATACTACTATCATGTAGATGCACACTAAGCTGAAGTCTTGCAGGTCTTCCCTAAAATGTTGTTCCAATTTCAAACTGTCATCAGAGGTTGGTTTGTAAATTGTGATCACTAAAAGTCTTAAAAATGTGATGTTGTCAGTTGATTGATAAAAATCCTTCATTTCGGTTTGTCTGCTCTCAGTTTCCTCGCGTGAGAGACACAAGCTTCACTGGAGTCACAGTAGAAGAGTGTAAATTACTGTGGTCAGGTAAGGTCATGTTACAGTTGTGATTGCGTTCTCACTCGTGCTGCTCGCATTCCCATTTGCTTTTCTCCCTCTTTTCCCATTGTTCAGGTAGTGTGCAGCAGTCAGATGATGAAAAAAAGAGTTTGTGGAAAACATTAACGGAGAGGTTTTCCTCCAAGTCGTCAGAGGACGTTCCAGAGAAAACTCCTGAAAAATAATATTTTATGCACTTTTTTTTCATTCGCATGGAAATAAAGATTGCTGTCTTTGCTGTTTATTTTGAATTACATTTTAAGTCTCTGTACATATTAACAGTATGTCAAAGCTCTTTAATCAAACAATTTCAATGGTAAAATATTAATGTGGATTTTAAAATGTACTGTTTTACAAATGAACTGGCTAAAAAAAAAAAAAAAAAAAAGGCACATTTTCCCCACATGTTCTGGAGATTTTGTCATCTGTCAATTAAACCAAGCTTGAACGTTTTGCCCAAAATTCCAAAATGGGTTTAATCAGAGGCACTTTAAAGGCACTGTGTCAGGTTTGCGCTGACTCAGATTTAACAAGAGGTTTCACTGTTATTAGTTAATTTTGAACACAGCTACATCCCATTTGCAATATGGTGCGCACACTCGTGGACCCACATTATTTCAGTTATTTACTTTCCCTCTCTTTTTTTGTTGGGTTGTACCGGTTATATATAGGTCACAATGGTGGAGAAACCTTGCTAAACTTGATTTCTCTAAACTTGATTAAAAATGATTAAACACAAAACTGGCATTTGAACAGGGTTGAGTAGACCTTTTATACACACTATGCTACAATGAGAGCTAATTTACATAAGAAATGTATTTCACATGCTATAACAAAGAACGTTGCTGTGTATGTTTGTAAGACTGTTTTATACAACTCTTCTTTGCACTAAGTGATCTAAAGTTAACGTTTGGAAAATCAATTGACGAAGCTTTGATTATCATGAATCATTTTATTCATATATGCAAAGATGGCACTGTTAAAACAAAAAAACATTTTTTTTTTTTTTTTTTTTTTAAACACACCAAACAATTTAGAAAATCTGCTTTAAACTTGACGCATAACATATTTCAGTACCGTCTTTGATTCCTGCTGCATATTTGGAAGAACTTCAAATGTGAGGTTTCATGAAATGTGATTAAGCATTGTCATCCAAGAAGCGCACTGTCAAATATTTATGATTACATTAGGAAATGATGAAGCAAAATCTGTGTTGTAGAGACCTGTAAAAAGACTGCCGGTAAATATAAATAAAGCAATTCAAAAGTGTCATTCTGACCGTGTGCAAATGGTCATTTGTTATCAACAAGCCAGTGAAGTGATCCTAACAATCCAATCAGTTTGGGTTCAGAAACCATAAGCATAGTGCAAATAAAAATGTATTTCATTGAAAGAGATCGATTTAAATGGCACCCACACGGATTGATCCAAATTTAAAATTCTGATGCTGTTTGTTCAAGGCTCACGTAAACATCTGCTCTGTCTTCTACTCTTGCTTTTTCTCAGGGTTGTCCCTCCATATGCGGTAGTTGAGGGAGGTGGCCAGACACAGCCAGGTCAGGTAGGGCGCCATGAGCACAGCGGCGGGTCGGCTGACGGGATACCACGACCACATGGTGGCGCAGACAGTCCCAGTTAGAAGCACAATCTCCATGAAGGCCTGACATCAGTCGTAAGAGGTTAGACAAAAATAAAAAATAAAAATCACACAGGTGCGTTGAGCTTACCAATTTGAGTTTGTGTGCGCCAAAGAAGATGGGTGTCCACGCCCAGTTGAGTGCCAACTGCATCCCGTAAAGTCCCAGTGGCACCACAGCGTTCTCAGTGAAACCAAGTTCTTTCCACACCAGGTAGGAGCCGTACCTGTGGGACGGAAGTCCAGTTAGGACGATGCAACAACAAAATTGGCAGTACAGTGTATTTTAAGCAAACCCATGCCTATTCACGGTCCACAAATTCACATATCAGACAATTTGTTTTTGGAACCTATCCGCTGTCATTCACTGAAAAGTCATCCAAAAATTATTATATGCTATAAAACTATATGAAACTATTACTTTGGTGCCAAGGAACTATGTTGAAGTTAATTGGAGGTTTGGTTGAGTTCAGGCCATATTTGTATTTTTTATATTTGTGTTAATAAATGGATCTGAGGTCAAATTACCCCCCTCATTCATCATAAAAGTGTTTTTAAAAGTAATTTAAAAAAAAATTAGACTGGTTAATTTCTGCTTGAACTTGCATGACAGCTAATAATTTTTAAACAATGCCTGTAAAGGCAGCTTTATCATGGCAAACAGTTTGAACAACCAGAGTCAAGATGAATAGCAGTTGACTTTGGAGGTTGGACTGTACATCGACGCTTGCGAGTGAATCTCACCCCATTCCCGTATAAAGGCAGGTCCACACTATGGGGAAGGCTCCATTTGGGGGCCGCCACGATGGTTTCTGCAGGGTGGGGTACCAGGTCTTCACCTCTTTTCGAGTGATGTAACCGCCATATAGCCCCCCAAGATGTGGCAGGGCGGTCAATCCAACCATGGGCAGCCACATTCTCTCTCCAAAAAAATAAATACATGAAACAAAAATATATAAATTCCACTTTTTTCACCCGGTCTAAGTAGTTATCCCAAATATTTAAGTGGACGATAAGTCTTGAAGCGAATGCCGTCCTCTGCTGGACAATATTTGAAAACTAACCTGATTATACTGTACATGCAGGTGGTCCACGGTTCTTCACTTCCTATGCTACGGTGACGTAATCCGAGTTAAGTAACATGTACTACCCCAACAGACTTCAGTCATAGTTACAGTAAATAATTGTGTAAAAACATCTAGGCTATAAATATAACACAAAAATCATAGGTTCATTTCGTAACAGGAAAAAGTTTAAGGCAGGCTCCTATTTATCTCTTACCTCTCGCTTGTACGGTTGGCGTTTTGCAAATCGTTACGTTACAGTCCTGTTGCTTATTTACAACCACAGTAGTTTTGTAAGCGTCAGGCTGTTGTCTTGTGATATAAATGTCTTAAATGGGCAGGGCAGCCTTATCTCAACTGTCTCAAGTCACTCCCTTTCGCTAGCATGTATACAAAGATGAACGAGGGCAGCGGCGAATTACCCTCTGTGTGCTTCCGGTTTGGTCATACACGCACGTTGCGAAGATGAGCACGAAACCACGTGCCAAGAGTAAAGATTAGTCTGTTATTCCAGTTTGGTTAAGATAGCATGGTATGAAGAATAATTCTCAGGCTATGAACCAACTTCTTTGTGCTTACGGTTTGGGTTTATTAGCTTGTTGCAACGATCTTCTTCTTTTCCTTTCGGCTTGTCCCTTTAGGGGTCGCCACAGCGTGTCAACCTTTTCCATGTAAGCCTATCTCCTGCATTCTCCTCTCGAACACCAACTGCCCTCATGTCTTCCCTCACGACATACATCAACCTTCTCTTTGGTCTTCCTTTAGCTCTCTTGCCTGGCAGCTCCATCTTCATCATCCTTCGACCAATATACTAACTATTTCTCCTCTGGGCGTGTCCAAACCGTCAAAGTCTGCTCTCTCTAACTTTGTCTCCAAAACATCGAACCTTGGCTGTCTCTCTGATGAGATCATTTCGAATTTTATCCAAACTGGTCACTCTGAGAGCGAACCTCAACATCTTCATTTCCGCCACCTCCAGCTCTGCGTCTCTAATCCGTACATCATGGCTGGCCTCACCACTGTTTTATAAACTTTGCCCTTCATCCTAGCAGAGACTCTTCTGTCACATAACACACCTGACACCTTCCTCCACCCGTTCCAACCTGCTTGAACCCGTTTCTTCACTTCCTGACCACACTCACCATTGCTCTGGACGGTTGACCCCAAGTATTTAAAGTCCTCCACCCTTGCTATCTCTTCCCCCATTCCTCTGCTTTCCAGTGCATGCCTCCATCTTCCTAACTGTTCCTCCACCTGCTCCCTGCTTTCACTGCAGATCACAATGTCATCTGCAAACATCATGGTCCACGGGGATTCCAGTCTAACCTCATCTGTCAGCCTATCCATCACCACTTCAAACAGGAAGGGGCTCAGGGCTGATCCCTGATGCAGTCCCACCTCCACCTTAAATTCGTCTGTCACACCTACAGCACACCTCACCGCTGTTCTGCTGCCCTCGTACATGTCCTGAATTATTCTAACATACTTCTCTGCCACTCAAGACCTCCGCATGCAGTACCACAGTTCCTCTTTGGGTACTCTGTCATAGGCTTTCTCTAGATCTACAAAGACACAATGTAGCTCCTTCTGACCTTCTCTGTACTTTGCCATCGACATCCTCAAGGCAAATAATCCATCTGTGGTACTCTTTCTAGGCATGAAACCAGACTGTTGCTCGCAAATACTCACTTCTGTCCTGAGTCTAGCTTCCACTACTCTTTCCCATAACTTCATTGTGTGGCTCATCAACTTTATTCCTTTATAGTTCCTACAGCTCTGCACATCACCCTTGTTCTTAAAAATGGGCACGAGCACAGTTTTCCTCCTCTACCTTACAGTCGGTAACCTTGATGTTGTATTTTTTTTGGACTGTACAATCATTTAAAGCCATAAATCGAGGAGGTCCAGTGAGAACATTGACAGTGGGGTGTTTTTTCCAACCCTAGTGATGCAGCCATCCGCATAATATCCGACTGCCAGGTCAAACATACTGCTGGTGTCGTGCCGAACCCTCCTAAATTCAAATTTGGTCAATTTCCTATTTTTCCACAAATCAATACCTTTGACCAGTCCAAACATGGGTATGTTATTTATTTATTTTATTTTTTAAAAATTATTGACCAGTATAAAGTGTTGAAATGTGCTTGTTCTCTTTGATGATGCAATGTTAATGGCTCAACAAACTTGACGCTTTTTTTGGGGGGGGGGGGTTTCTTGAAAAATTATGGTTTTGGAGATGCAAGGTTTCCATATGAAGCCAGTGATATATGACAAAAAGTCATTTTTGGGGGGAAAACCGCAAACTTCACTTTTAGGTTTTTGATCTTTTTTCCCTTCATTTTTAATATATTTTATTTTTCTTCGTTTTTTTTTTGCGCTGCATGTCTTAACCCAACGTACGCGTTGAATGAACTTTCATTAACGAGAGGACTACATTTCCAGTGCGAACAGCGGATGGCGGCTGGCTGCTTAGCCCCTCCTCCCGCCCCGTCAGCCGGGCACACCTTTCCGTACCTCCGCGGTCCTCCAGCCTCTTTACCTTCTTGACGGCTTCGTCAACCTCGTTGTCTGCCAGTCAACTTTGACCCCCCAGCTGCTCGGCAAATGTCATACAGCCTACAGCCAGCCAGAGGCCCGTGCTGCAGTTGTGGGGGTCGTCATAAGGGGGGAATGAGCTAGAGAGCGCGAGAAAGAGAGAGAAGGAGAGAGAGGGAGAGGGGGGAATAACAACATTATTACGGCTTTCACCGCATCTCGGCTTCACGTCTCCGCGGGCCGAGATCCACATCCCCGCCGGAACGACCGGACGCCGCCGACACCTGCCCCCGCCAGGGTCCACGCACGCTCGGCGTCGGAAAGAGCAAATCGACGGTGGCAGACATGTGAGTAGCGGAGCGCCGCGTTTCTCCACTTTGGTGCTGCTAAGAGCTATTGTAACCTCGCACATTGCGCCGTTTAGCGTCACGGGCGGCGTGCTTCGGGAACTCGGCTGGGGCTAATGGAGCGAACAGGCTTTGGTTTAAGTGCTCCATGCATGGATGGATGGATGGAGGGAGGGAGGGACGACTTGGATGGACGGATGGAAAATCTCATTGAACCTCTGGCTGGGTGACAAGTGTGTAACGTAGGCTAGCGCGCAGAGATTCGAGTGTGTGTGGACTCTCAGCCTCAGTCAGATGTGGAGGCCCGGCCCGGAGCTCTCACTGCAGCGGGAGTGCATGTGTTTTGGTGGCCGGGCCGAGGAGCACATACCACGGGGAGGGGGCAGATGTGAGTGGCCTTTTGGCTGATGTTGTCACGGAGGCGCAACAGTGTGTCGCTCGACTGCTCACATAGTGATACACGAGCAAATGGTGTGTACATGTAGTTTGCTGTTTTTGTTATTGCACAGTGGAGATGTTGAAGTTTGAACGCCCACTACCCACTGAATGTGATGTCGCAACGCGTTTGTAGTCATTTACTTTAGCTGCTGAGTCAAGAACTGAGTCAGCCCTTCTTAAGTGGAAGGTCTAATAATACGAAAAGAAATGGTCACATCCTGTTGCAAGTCAGCTTTGTAGGATCATTTATTGACACTGACTCAGATTTGGGGTTTCATATGTGCACCCCATTAAGGTCACAGTTTTGTTATTTTCATAAAGGTGACTAGATGGCCAGCTAACAATATTGGACGGGTATCCTGGTGTGTTTTTTTATTTAGTTTTTTTTTTTTTTTTTATAAATAAATGTCACATAGACAAAAACAAATCTTATGATACAGCTTTAATCCTAAACGTTTTCTAGACAATCCTGTAATTATGAAAGGTTAAAGAAAGCCAATATGAGTGTCTTAAATTCCCTCCTGATGGGTATGCATTGACAAATATGTTTATTGTTTGGAATATTTTAGTTATGGGCAGCAAATTGTAATGTCTGCCTCATAGTTTTGTGGTTGGATTTGTCACTTCCTGTGTGGAGTTTGCATGTTGTCCTTGTGCTTCTGTGGGTTTTCTCTGAGTACTCTGTTTTTCTGCTACGTTAAAAAAAAAATGCATGCTGGGTAAATTGAAGACTCTAAATTGTTCATAAGTGTGATTGTGAATAGTTGTTTGTCTATATGTACCCTGTGACCACGGTGTAAAGGCCAAAGTTCCAAATATCTCTCCATATAGTCTAACCAAGTTAAATATTTAAATCAGGAAAAGGGTGAAATGAGTTTGCTTCTAATGGCATTATCGATACTAATCACTGTCTGTGGAAACCTAACTGCATACAAACACATGTCTTTGAATTTAATGTTACATAAGAGAAGACTAGGGCAGCATGGCGGCCTAGTGTTTGGCACATCTGCTCCACAGTTCTAAGGTTCGGTGTCCGGGTACTCTGGCTTATTTCCACATTCCAAACACGTATGATCGGTTCACTGAAGATTCAAAACTGTCCTCAGGTGTGAATGTGGGTATAAGTGGTTCTTTGTCTACAGTGCTGTGAAAATCTTCAGATTTCAGTAACTCGTTCGTTGCGCTTTCAGGGGCAAGGAGATGATACTTTTCTTGAAGATGTCCGTCCAACAAAGCATGTGGCTTGTGACAACGACGAGGCCCAGCAGAAAATCCTGGGACTGAAGCACGCGTCCCTTCACACCGATGGCCTGGACTGAGTAAGATGCACGCGTGTTGGATGACAAAGGTTTTTGTCGTGCAGTCGGTTATGTCGCTAAAGCTGCGTGGATCATGTGTGGCAGGTTTCAGCTGGCCTGCTGAAGCCATGGGGAGCTGTTGGAGCTGTCTGTACAGGGACCCCATCCGAGACAATCATCTCACCAAGTTTAAGGTTCATGCTTTGTTATTCATTTTTTAAATCAAACACACAGATAAGGTCACAATAATTCATATCATGGCCAAAGTGAATTTCTTTTAACTGGAATTGATACAGGAAACTGTTAGAAGTTGTGGTAGTAAATTCTCATGAAAAATATTCACAATTGTAATTGTTTTATATATTTAAAAAATGATTCATATCCCTGATCATATTGGTTATCTTTGAGTCCAGTATACCCAATCTTTGCACCATTTGTAAAGGATTCTTTTCACTTCCAGCATAATCCACAACATGGCACAGTGATCCCACGCGTATTCGCGGTTCGGCATTTGCCAAATTGCTTGTTCAAAGATTTGTTATGGTGACTTATCCACCATTATTTGTTAAAAAAAAATCACATATTTGTTGTTTTTGTGTTCAGGCCAAAGCCAGGTCTAATATAAAAATACTCTTTGGCATCATCTTGTGGCATCTTGGTGCCAACCAACTATGTTGAAGAGAGGGGAGGAGCTTCATTTAGTCATGCTGTAGCCTTACCTAATTGGAACAAAGGGGTTTTCCGCCATCTCGTGGTGTCTATAAGCAATTTACTCTCCAAACATTTTGGGTAGGAGGTCAATTACTCAGATTTTCACTATTCGCGGCAGGGATCGATTCTTATTCCCCACCAATAGTGGGGTTTCACTGTAATCAGTTCTGAATTTATAACATTAGATATTCCTGTACTGAGAAAGGCTTTTTTTATCATTTGCCCTATAATGCGAGGAGCCTCTTCCATCCCAGGTCATCAATGTGGACGATGAAGGCAACGAGCTGGGCTCTGGTATCATGGAGCTCACCCAGACCGAGCTCATTCTTCACACACGCAAAAGGGATGCCATCAGGTGGCCATACCTCTGCCTGCGCCGCTACGGCTACGACTCCAACCTGTTTTCTTTTGAGAGCGGGCGCCGCTGTCAGACCGGACAGGGTGAGTGAAGCTCATTGCTTTCTTCTTCAACTGTTCTCTATTGTTTTTAGGCCCAACCAATATGGATTTCTTCAGGGCGATGCAGATTCCGATTTTTGACGTAAGACAATTCTGATAACCGATTAATCGGTGATGAATAAATATATATCATGGGTAAAAATATTTCTTCAGGTCTCCTATATATCCCAATATAGCATTTTTTTTTAAATTAATGGCAATTTTCTTATTTTCGCCATTTATTCATAAAATACCTATTTTGCATAGAACACAAAATGGATAATAAAAAAAAAAAAAAAACATATCCAGTGGCCCCAAAAAAATCCCATTGATAATATGTGGTGGCGGCACGGTGGACGACTGTTTAGAGCGTCTGCCTCACAGTTCTGAGGACTGGGGTTCAATCCCCGGCCCCGGAGCCTGCATGTTCTCCCCGTGCCTGCGTGGGTTTTCTCCGGGCACTCCGGTTTCCTCCCACATCCCAAAAACATGCTTGATAGGTTAATTGACAACTCTAAATTGTCTGTAGGTGTGAATGTGAGTGCGAATGGTTGTTTGTTTGTATGTGCCCTGCGATTGGCTGGCAACCAGTTCAGGATGTAACCTGCCTCCTGCCCGATGATAGCTGGGATAGGCTCCACCACACCCGCGACCCTAGTGAGGAGAAGCAGCTTAGAAAATGGATGGATAATATGTGGTTGTACAACTCCTTTTTAAGGAATACATGAAAGTATAAAAAAATTAAATAAATGCAACAGTGCTTCAAGAAACATTTATGAATACCTACCATTTAACCAGAGTTTTAGGAACACGAGTTTGTCATCTTTTGCTAAAGGCACAGACACTGTGGTGTCTGTCTGAACACTACGGCTCACCACGTAAATAATGTACATCTTTAATAGATGAAGAAGAAATAAGAGAAGATGTAATTTATCATCATGTCGACTGGATACTGTGGTTGTGCCCAAAATCTCTCACTCACTACTCCCTGCTCCCCATTAGGGTTGGTTGCACTATATAGTGGCATTTCTTTTATAGTGAGCTCATTCATAACAGCTTTTGGAGACTACACGGCGCTCTGTAAATGATGTCACAGCTGTCGCACAATAACAAAGTAGGCTGTTGCGGTGAGTAAAAATAAAAAATAAAAATAAATAATGTAGGGCGCTGAATTTGATCACTAAGCATTCAGACATCACTACAAAATGGCGTAACCATCACTAACCCCTATATAGTGAACTATATAGATGGTTAGTGAGTGATTTTGGATGTGTCTCTGTATGCTGAATTGTAAATAAAGTGAGGAAAAAAGAAATAGAAGAGAGAGAAAAAGAGAGTGATTCTTGAGAATACCACACCGACCAAACCCGACAGTCCGGAAGAGGTAGCCCACAAAGTGATGGCCGGCCCACTGTTAAACTCTTTGTGGTGATCGCTCAAGCAACGAAGTTAACTCTTAATGCTAATGTGACTGCGTGGACCAACTCATGACACACTTTCTATCTCGACAGTGATTGGCATACTAGTAACTTGATTTCTTTCTGCTCTGTTCACGGGGTGAATACAAAAACACAAGCGCTTGAACTGCCAGGAAAAATGAGTAAATATATACCCGAGTGCACAGTAGCAGCCCGGATAAACGGCATGCCTATGTGACGACCACGTTGGTGGGGGCAAGATTCCTATCAAAGGCAATAAATGCATGTACATCGAAAATAAGTCAGAACTTTTAGCATTTCTGAATCGATTTTCATGAGGTTTGCTTTTTTGTCGACACCAAAATGTGTGAAATCAATACAGAAAATGCATCCTTGATATTTTGTATTTTGTGCCTTCCACAAATGTTGAATGTGCCGACACTTTGGCCCTACTAGCTTTAACGTCGCCGTAGGCATGCAGGTCAAAGGGGCATGTCGTCGCTACCCACTGTTCATAATATCTATGGTAATGACAGTAAAGCCATGCCTTTCCCAGAATGAATTGCAAGGCGGAATGCATTGAATTATTGCAGTTATAAGGATTATAAAGACGTTAATCCTTGTTGTACACGTGTGTTTATGTTACCAGTAGTTCGTTGAATGTGTGCCTTTATTAACTGTCACATTTATGGTTGAATTATGTTGCACTGTGTTTTTATCGAACTGTGACTTTAGGTTGTGTGTATTAGTGACCTCTCGGTCAATACGCACATGAATTTAGCATAGCCAAACAGGCCATGGATCTGATTTAACTTGCAAATCCTTACTACATTTAAAAATGAACTGTGACGAGAAGTCAGCTTACTAGGATGGTGACATAAATATAGATGGGCCAGATCTGGTCAGTAATAATAAATTAAAAACACATATTCAACATTTTGTGATTTTCTTTTCTTTTCATGTATTCACTCAAATATTTTCAATATCACAAAATTTTAAGATTTTTCATTGGAAAACAATGGTAGCTTGTACACCATTTTAATTTTTTAAATATATTTTAACCATGTTGTCATTGTGTTCACATGATTAGGAATATTTGCCTTCAAGTGCTCTCGGGCTGAGGAGATCTTCAACCTGCTCCAGGAGCTGATGCAATGCAACAGCATCAACGTGGTGGAGGAGTCCATGATGATGTCTCGCAGCGGCCACACGCCAGAGATGGAGATGTCTCGCACACCACAGACGCCCAACAGTGAGTCCCGCGGCCACCACACTGTTAGATTAACCTTGTCTTTACACGAGTAGTTTACGTTTCCTTTTAGTAGACTTAGCCGCAAAACCATCAGACTAACACCAGATAAGACAGACACTACATGCTTACCCTTGTCACACCTTAAAACTAATAATAATTTGGAAATGCCATCCAAACTTGCTTCATTAGGACTCATTCATATACTGTATAGTCTCTTCTAACCAATCCATCTATTTTGTATAGCGCTTTTCCTCGCAGGGTACATTACGACAAACAACCATTCACATTCACATTTATGGCCAATTTAGAGCCATCTTTAACTTAAAATAGATTGGCTCTATGAAATGTGGGAGGAAGCCTGACAACCCCGACCTTCTGTGGAGCAGACATGCTAAACACCAGGCTGCCCTTGTCCCCTCTTATGTAATATAAAATTCAAAGATAATGCATTTATATATATTTAGAGTTCCACATACATTGTGATTAGAGTTCATGTTGTTACTGAATTGAATTGATGCCACTTTTGCAAATAAAAAAAAAAAAGCGTCCCATAAATGTGCTTGCAGCTCCAGCATTTCCCGTGCCGGCTTTTCCCAACGGATACCCTGGTTATCCAATCAGAGGGGATTCCTCCCAGCCTTCCCTTGCTGAGGATCATGGACACAATCTGATGGCTTTGGAAGACCAGGTTAGATGTACATCAACCATGCGGCGGCCTGCCCTGTGCTCTCTAATCAGTGTTGACTTTAACTCTGCTTTGTTTCTTACCAGACCCACACCTATGTGAATACTGTTAGCATGGAGGGGGATCTCGCCATGCGTCACTGTGTGCACTCTCTACCTGAGGTGCGGCCCAGCACTTTCACTGAAACAACACGAGTCGGAAACCAAGGGAATACGCAGTCAAACCTGCGGTGCTGTCCCCTTGAGGAGCATCAAGACCCCCAGGTGTTCCTACAGCCATCGTCGCAAGAGGTCAAGTTCATGCTGGGCCCCACTCCAGCACAGCGTCATCTCCTGCAAAGGGAGCGGGAGCGTGAGCGGGAGCGGCTCAGTCACGGCCCCCACAGCCTTCAGCCAGTAGAGGGCGCAACAGGCTCAGAGACGGACGGAGACGAGGCCTCGGTGCACATGTGCAACTCCCACTCCTATCACCATTTCCATCACCACCCACACCGGCACCCGTGCCACGAGCACCCAGACAGCTGCCCAGGCGCCGAGCTCACCTATGAGAACATCAACGGCCTGAGGAGCGGCCGGAAGCAGCGGCTGAGTCCAAGCAGCGTGTCCCAGTCTGTGGGCTCCAGCAGCAGCAGCAGCACCGGGGACAGTCACACCCATTCCCTCCTGCACCCGCACGGCCCGTCTTCGCTTCCCCCACAGGGCTACGGCTGCGAGAGGCCCATAGGTGGAGGTCACCGTCGGACGGCCCTGCTCAACTACGAGAACCTGCCCTCGCTTCCCCCCGTGTGGGAGTACAGCGCCCTGCAGCGCAACGACGAGCAGGAAGAAGACGACGATGATGCGGACGAGGAGGAATACGAAGAAGAGGAGGAAGACTTTGATGAGTACGAGTTCTCGGAAGGCCCCGAGACGACGAACGGGTACGACCCGGATGGGCGGGGCATCCACAGAGATGCCCTACAGAACTACGTCAACACAGAGCAGGTGCAGCCGCCCAGGTTGCGACACAGCTGCCCACCACATCCACGACCGTGTCAGCCCGACAGAGGGGGGCGCATATTTAGCTTTGATTTCCGCAGACGCTCGAGGTCAGGGGTCGGAGTCTGCGAGCATGAGCACATGCCTCCGTCACGGCAGCTCAACTACATCCAGGTGGACCTAGAGGGAGAACCTCCCTGCCAAGCTCTAGGCGGTGGGGGTGGACAGCCACACCAGCGTCTACCCCCCCAAAAGTGTGGCCCCCAGGCACCCCGGCGCAGTGAATGCTATGCAGTCATCGACCTGAAGAAGACGGCGGCCATGTCCAACCTGCAAAAAGCTCTGCCCAGGGATGATGGCACTTCCAGAAAGACTCGCCACAACAGCACAGACCTGCCTCTGTAAACTACATTGACCATGAGGAGCAGACATGACGACAGATGAAAGGCTCATCCCCATTTTAGCACACTGGACCCTTCACTGTCATCTGTCCATTTCGAATGCGGAGCCGACTAAGACAGTACAGGTACCAGGTTAGAAACCTACTGTATCTGTGTATATGAAAGGGATCCTCTTAAGGGGAATCTTGCCATTTTTATGCTGTTATTTATTAGCTGTGTTGTGATGTTCTTTCCAGAATTTCACTTTCAAGTGCAAATACTGTTTGCTGGTTGTATAACGAGTAAGCATAATGACATAATGCTGAGCAATGAGAACGGAGGCATCTGTGTGGAAGCAGCCATTTCTGTTGTGTAACATAATTATGATCCCCAAACCATTTCCCCTTTTATTGTTGTGTTCATGTACTTCCCCAGCAAGCACCATCCACATGACAGCTACTCAACTCCTCGTGAGTCCAGACATATACTGAGGTGTAGCCTACCATATATTTTTAAGACGTTTGTGGCTGTCAGCCGTACCTCGTGGCCAGTGGAAACAGGTTATTTATTCATATATGCCAGTAGAGAAGTTTGCACACAATCCTATGGAATTGTATTTTTTGGTTTTTAGGGTTTTCATAATAGCAAACAAACAACAAAAGAACCAACTGAGGTTGTTTTGGGAGGATTCAACTAAGCTGAAGGAACAAGTAGCACAAGTGAATCCGGTGAGCCTTGTCCCTCTCCCAAGTAGCATATCATCCTCCATCACACCTCCACCCACAGTTGAATGATAATGCACTTTTAAATCCAGACAAGCGAGGAGGCTGTTTATTTCAACATCCATGCCGCCTGAGCCACAGGTTCCTCCTTTCTGAGAAAAAACAAAAGACAAAACAAGGGGCCACATATTTCATAGCCAGCATTTGTAGTTTTTCAAATGTTTGAATGACAACATCGTCGATAAACTTAGAGAGTGGCATTAATCTTACTAGCCTCACCTAAAATGTGTTGATTCTACACGCTGCCCATCATCAGGTATGAATGGTCTCCTTAAAATACAGTTCTTTTGTCTCTCTAATCACTGTTATGCGCAGTTTAATAATATATTTATTTATTTCATTATTTATTAGTTCACTCGTTTAATTGTCTTACTGTTATTTTCCATGTGACAACCGGCATTGGTTTTCTTCAATCCAGTTAATCTGGAGACCAAAGTTTTACTTACGACTGGTCCATGTATGATTCTGTTAATGAAAAAAAGAGTTTATTTTAAGTGCCAAAAATGTAAAAAATAATAATAATAAAATGTAATGAAATCAAAGGTGCCAATTGCAGAAAACAAGTAGGGCTCTAGCAATGACAAGAAAAGTACAGGGAAGCAAACTTGAAAGAGAACTTAATTTTTTCAAGAATGAGTAGAAACGTAAAAAAAAAATAACATTTCACCTCATCCATCCATCAACCGCCATATTGGAGTGATGTATGGAAAATGTTTGCTGCTACATGTACATACAGATTACATACACAGTTGCCCATGTTAGTGAGTGTCCTCGTCTCTATGACAACCTGCTGTGTGTGTGTGCGATGTCAGATCTTTGGCCATATATTGTTAGGTACGCTAAGTAGCATTGTCATGTTCTTATGTCTCAACTGTGGAAATGTAACAGATTAGCAAAGTCCCCCCCCCCCCCCCCCCCCCCCTTTTGGCCTAAGTTTATTTATTTCAGATGATTTTGCCGATAGCTGATTAGAGGCAAGACTCACTGATGCACAACTTTGAATCTTACAGAGGACTCATGCCATTGGGCTTTACCTTCATAAGCCTTCAAATACTTTTTTTATTTATTTTTTTGGGACAAATCTAAATGTTCCCTTTTTTTAAATGAGGGTCTTGTGGCTTCCTTGTTGGTTTTGGATCAATCAAAAGCAGCACACAGTGGAACCTCAAAAGTCAAACACAATCTCTTCTGTGACCAGAACAGTTACAGTGGATATAAAAAGTCTACACACTGTACAAATGCCAGGTTTTTGTGGTATAGAAAAATGAGACAAAGATAAATCGTTTCAAAGTTTGCCTACCATGAATATGACCTATAACCTGTAAAATTCTACAGTTGTTTTTTTGTGTGTTCAGAATTAACCAATCACATTCAAACTCATGTCAAATGGGAGTTAGCACACGTTGCCTCTGGTTAACGCCACACAAAGTTCAGTTGTTCTAGTAGGCCTTTCCTAACATTATTATTATTTTTTTTTAAATTCCTAGCAGAAGTTCCAGCTAAAGAAAAAAAGCCCCAAAGCAAGATGCTGCCACCACCATGATTCACTGCAGGTATGGTGTTATTTTAGTGATGAGCAGTGGTGTGTTGCACCAAACATACCTTTTCGAATTATGGCCAAAAAGTTCCACTTTGGTTTCATTGGGCATAACACATTTTCCCACATGGGTTAAGACGATTTCCTGTGTGTTTCCGCAAATATAGCCGGACTTGAATGGTTATCTTTATAAGATGAGGCTGATGCTGTCGAAGCTCTCTGCGTAGGCAAAATGTCAGGAAAAGCATACTAGAAGATCTAAACTTTGAGATGAATTAGAGGCACTCTAAATGGTGGCAATTGTGTGCTGTCTCCCATTTAAAAGGAGTTTGAATGTGACTAGATAATTTTTAACACAGCCACATCCCCAGTTAAAAGAGGGTGTACACACTTGTGCAAACGTCATCACACTATCAGATAAAATCTTTCGATGCTCACTGAGTTGATATTTACTTAGTGAGACATCTTTCATGTCACATGATGATGTTTGACTTATAGAGGCGCATTTTTCTGCCGAAAAGTTGTAAGTTTACCACCTTTAGGGCATTTGACTTTGGACGGTCCACTGTATTTTATATTTTGTATGCGAGCCACACATCATGTCATCCAGACAGCTTTTATTTAATTATTTTTTTACATTTTAACGTGTAATTATTTTGGTTAGGCCCATTTAAAAGCTCAAATGAAAAAAGAAGCTGTCACTACAAATTCTACTTAATTCTCATGAGAACTTGGTCGTTTCAGATACATACTGTACATTCCCAACATATAAGCCTTAAAAATCCTAAATCAGAAGTTACAATTAACTTCTGACTTGTTTGTTTTATAAAGCCAACTCGTCTCAATTGGGACTGCTTAACATGATCCATTGGAAAGATGTTTACATTTGCATTAAGTGAGTTCTTATTTTGTCAAAGTAGACCAATATGTGAAAGGTGAACTAGTAGTCTATAGAGCTGTGAGCTCCGTGTCATCTACCTACTTGCTTTTTGTGTGAATCTGTAGTCTTCACATTTCAGCCTTCATGTTATGATTTTTTTTCATGATTGTATACTGTCCTGTTGTGCTTAAATTGTCATTTAAATTTACAGTGCCATACAACTAGGTCAGGGTTTTCCAGATTTATGGTCAGCAGTCAGTTTTTAGTCTGGTGCCTTGAGATATGAGTTTAATTTGTCTGTGACCACGCTTGTAACTCAAAACACTTCTTGGAAATCATCTTTGCCCACTGAAAAGAATGGAATACCATGAATCAAGTCTAGCCTGCCCAAAAACAGTTTTTTAATAATAAAAGTAGCAATCTTCAATATTGTACATGATAAAAAAAACATACGGCGATGACATAGTTGAATTCAATGTCAAGAAACTTTTTGCCACATTTTTGCTTCAATTCAGTGGACATTACAGTGCTCCTTCTGGTATGCACGTTTTGGCCATCTGGGGGCAGTACAATACAGATGTACGGATATACAGTATATGGAGCAGTCGACACTCCTCAGTAGATCCCAGTAATATTAGAATTAGAATCTTTCACTTCAGAGAGGAAAAACAATATATGCCTGTGAGTGTTGTTATATTATCTTTCTGCTTGTGCTGCTCTACGGTTTGTGTTCAAATTTTTGTTGCTTAAAGAGTTATAACACGCCAACGTTATTTGTTAGCCCATCAATGGCATTTTGGATTGTTAGTATTAAGCTCAACTGACTCATCTAAAGCAAAACTAAGTGGCTGTTTTCAATACACACGTAATTCTTTGTTTTGTATTTAGTTTGACAGTAAACTTAAACTGGGAGTTGCAATAAACAACATAAATCCTTTTTTGAAGACCTGTTAACTATTTGCTAACCGATGCTTGTTGTCAAGTGATTTGAGTTCACTGCCACCATACAGTGCTCAAATGTAAAATTTTTCAATCAAGGCAAAAAACCTTTCTCAAAAGGCTTGTATATCTAAAAAGTCATAAGTCGAGTCACTTGTATCTCAAGGCACCGCTGTATATGACAACGATATGACAATACATAATGTATATTGGCTCCTGAACAGGAAGGTCATTTGTAATTTGGGTCCTGAGCGGAAAATGTTTGGGGAAACCCTGCACTAAGTCACCATTGCTTGAATTCATCTTTGGCCTTGAAGAGTGACGTGAGAGTCATGATGTAGTTGCAGTTCTCATAATGTTATCTATGACTACAGTGTGTTCATAACGTAGCAACCTCACCACCACAGAAATAGATAATAATCCAGTGACTACGTGAATTAATAATTGAAGCGCGCACACGCGAGCTCAACAAGTGGCTCTCTCGATGACAGCTGATGCCGTCAAAGCGTGTGGCTTCACAGTCACACTCTCAGTCTTGGGTGTTTATGCCTCAGGCATTCGACACCCGGGGGCCCCGCGGTCACAATGGCTTCTGCCCGTGTTATCTGAAGGGCAAGATAACAACTCATCGTGAAGTTCCTCAAACTGAATTTATCAAGCGGGTTGTTAAACAAAAAGGGCTTGCTCTGTGTTTACCGATTAAACATGAAATTGTACTAACTAGACATCCATTTGTCACTGTGCCTTTCATATGGATGCTGGAGGAAACGTATCCACTGCTGTTAAAGGGGTCAGCCAGTTGCCAAAAAGGGAAGAAAATAAAGTGTAAAGGTAACTGTTTGACATTTGGAGATTTATTAATTTCATTCCCTCCTCATGCCTGTATTGTTGATTTTGAAAGCAGATTCATTGAGTGGCTTGGAGACTCACTGTAAAATCTCATCTTATCCTCGCCAGGTTATCTTGTCTTTGTGTAAACAAGAAAAGATAAATATCCATCCATCCATCCATTTACTACCACTTATCCGAGGCCGGGTCGCGCGGGCAGTAGCTTTATCAGGGTCGCCCAGACTTCTCTCTCCCCAGCCACTTCATCCAGCTCTTCCGAAGGGATCCCGAGACGTAGTCTCTCCAGTGTGTCCTGGGTTGTCCCCGGGTTCTCCTTCTGGTGGGACGTGTCCTGAACACCTCACCAGGGAGGCGTCCGGGAGGCATCCGAATCAGATGCCCCAGCCACCTCATCTGGCTCCTCTCAATGTGGAGGAGCAGCGGCTCTATTCTGAGCTCCCGGATGACCGAGCTTCTCACCCCGTCTCAAGGGAGAGCCCGGACACCCTGCGGAGGAAACTCATTTTGGCCGCTTGTATTCGGGATCTTGTTCTTTCAGTCACGACTCACAGCTCGTGACCATACATGAGGGTAAGAACGTAGGTTGAGCGGTAAATTGAGAGCTTTGCTTTTTGGCTTAGCTCCTTCTTTACCACAACAGACCGATACAAAGTCCACATCACTGCAGACGCTGCACCGATCCGGCTGTCGATCTCCCCTCCCCGTTCTTCCCTCACTCGTGAACAAGACCCCAAGATACTTGAACTCCTCCACTTGGGGCAGGATCTCATCCCCGACCTGGAGAGGGCACGCCACCCTTTTCCGACTCAGGACCATGGTCTCAGATTTGGAGGTGCTGATTTTCATCCCAGCCGCTTCACACTGCTGCAAACCACTCCAGTGAGAGTTTGAGATCGCGGCTTGATGAAGCCAACAGAACCACATAATGTGCAAAAAGCAGAGATGCAATACTGAGGCCACCAAACCGTACCCCCTCTACACCTCGGCTGCGTCTAGAAATTCTGTCCATAAAAGTTATGAACAGAATCGGTGACAAAGGGCAGCCTTGGTGGCGTCCAACCGTAGTCCGACTTACTGCCGGCAATGGGGACCAAACTCTGACACCGGTCGTACATGGACCGACCAGCCCGTATCAAGGAGTTCGGTACCCCATACTCCCGAAGCACCCGCTAGAAGACTCCCCGAGGGACACGGTCGAACGCCTTCTCCAAGTCTACAAAACATGTAGACTGGTTGGGCGAACTCCCATGCACCCTCGAGGACCCTGCCGAGAGTGAAGAGCTGGTCCACGGTTCCACGGCCAGAACGAAAACCACACTGCTCCTCCTGAATCTGAGATTCGACTTCCCGACGGACCCTCCTCTCCAGCACCCCTGAATAGACCTTACCAGGGAGGCGGAGGAGTGTGATCCCCCTGTAGTTGGAACACACCCTCCGGAACCCCTTCTTAAAAAGGTGGACCACCACCCCAGTTTGCCAATCCAGAGGCACTGCCCCCGAAAATATGCTTGGTTTATTGGACAGCAGTTTGCCAACAACTAGCATAAACTCCTGGAAGTCATCGTCTCCCAACACACAATGTATCACAAGTCTATTTTTTCTACTTTATTTTTTGTGGCACTTCTAAAATGTTAATCTGTGTGTTGATTTTAGAACAATATATTTAGTACTAATATTTGGCAAAGACAGTATTTGACTTGAATGCTTCGCAAAGCAAACTGTGAGCTGAACGGACTTAATCATGTAAATGTAATAACTTTTTTATTTATTATTTTTTTAAATGAATGTCAACTGTACTTTTCATTAGTGTTTCCCAACCATTATTCAGCCAAGGCATGTAATTTACAAAGGAAAAGTGTCACAAAAGAGTGGATACAGAGGTTAGTTATCTACCTTCTGGCACCAAGCGGAAAAGCATTTAATTGTTTAATCAGCGTTCTCCCTGTTATATGTTGCTGGAATAAATAGTTATAGAAAAGATTCATTATTTGTTGTAAAAAAAAAAAATTTGTCTGACCAATGAAGCGAAATTTCCCACAGCACCCCTGATGATCTCCTAGGGCGCACTAAACTGCCTTACATTGCAGACTAAAGCGGACAAAACAATTAGAATACTGTAGCATTTAATGAGTTGCGTCCTAAGGTCATTGTGCCAACCTGATTCCTCATCAGCTAAACTTGTGAAGAATGTGACATGCCGTTTGTTTTGAAGCACTTTTCCAACATTAAACCAGTAGAAATGTGAAGTCGGCATACAAGAGAAGCAGACATAAAGGCATAGCAACACTGTTGCGCCATACAGCGACACGGCATCTTCATCAGGGCAATTTAATCATTTAGACAATTTTTTGGGGTCATACTCTCTAAACACAAGAGCCTCAAGGTCATGCCCATGCTACAAAATTAATATCAGATCATACACTATATATAGGTACTCTGTATGTGTTCTTTTTTTCGTTTTTATACACGAGTATCATCGCCACCAGGGGGTGATGTTCTGTACATGCATGGGTCTGACCTGAACATCCGGGTGACACGTTTGTGTGTGCAAGTGGGTACATGAAGGCTGCATTGGCCTGCCTTTGGATCACCTTCTCCATTGAAAGACTGCCAAATATGCTTGAGCATGTGAAATGTGGGAACTGGGAGAAGGGCTCATGAACACTGACAGAGGAAATCATTGCGATGCGCAAGGGAAAGGGTTCTTTATGTTTTGTCTCAGTTTGCAATTGAAAAATGAAAAGGAAAATGTTTCTTCAAGTGTTTGTTGAATGTGTCTGTGTGCATCCATGGATGACAGTCTGATCTAGTCATTAGAAGCCCCTTTGCTTCATTTGTTGGACTGTCAAAATGGACATCGGGGCGATTTTTGCCCTCTCTAATCATTCCACACGCAGATGACTTTTACTTATCTGCTCTCCTCTCAATTGATCATCTCCTAAGAACATAGTGAGCCTGATACCTGGGAACCTTTATGATTTTTAGAGTGTGGATTTGTCCCAAGATGTACAAGTCAATGTAATACCAATATTAAAATGATGCCATGAAAATCTTGTGCATTAATCAGTGTCCACTTTGCTCTCCATACCTTTTCTGTGAATCTCTTAACGTTCTAATACTAGGGTCAAACATACACTTACTTTCGTTCTGAAAAGCAACCAAACCAGTTTCAGACATTTTGTCTGTAAGTTAATGTTTGTATAATCACACCAGATCACAGTTGAACATGAAACGCTTCGCTTGCTTTGGTCTATTTATTGTTTTCAGAGGAAACATCAGGGACAGCTGACCAAAAAGGCTTGTTTCAACATGCCCATGTGGATAATCTTCCACTCTTTTGTCCAGCAGCTGAGAAAAGTTTTTGTGGCCAAAATGGGGAAATAATGGTGGCTTTGTGAAAGGAACACTAATTTAAAGCAAAATAACCAGTAACAACCAATGGAGTTAATGTCCAAGCTGCTGTAATCACCACATTTTGCATCAACAAATTACAACAGTTTTAAACAGAGTATCTTCTAAAGCATACGCTTAGTGTCTGCCTATGTGCAGTGCAAACTACTTTAATTACCTTATGTACAGACAGAGCATAGTCCTCATGGGCTCTAGGGATTTATATGCCTGGAATAATGGAGCTGTCTTGTCTTCTTCTTATACATGCCTTGATTTATGGTCCCTAGAATGGGTGTACTCAAACAGGGGTCTCTTGCATAAAGCAATGCCTTCACTGTTTCTATCATTCCCGTCGTATAGTATGAAGATAAAAGTAAGTCAAGCAAAGATCACTGAAAACTAAAAAAAATAATATTACATATACAGTAAATGAGAGATGATGAGTGGATGCAATCACAACATATCCCAATCCCCAGATATATACAGTGAGCAACAATCTGATTGGATGCTTTATAAGTGCTATGATATATTCCAAGACCGTTAAGGAAATGTCAAACTCTATAATCATCTAATGCAGACTAGGCGTTGCGTATTGTGAGGGTCTGCTGGGAACGTCTGGCAGAATCCCCTGGCAGAAGGAGTTTCAACTCCCACCTTCTACAGAACTTTGCTCATGTTCCGGGGGAGGCGGGGGACATTGAGTCCAAGTGGACCATGTTCCGCGCCTCCATTGCTGAGGTGGCCGACCGGAGCTGTGGCCGTAAGCTGGTCGGTGTCTGTCGTGGTGGAAATCCCCAAACCCGTTGGTGGACACCAACGGTGAGGGATTCCGTCAAGCTGAAGAATGAGTCCTATCTGGCTTTTTTGGCCTGTGGGACTCCTAAGGCAGCTGATGGGTACCGGCTGACCAAGCGGAATGCAGCTTTGCTGGCTGCTGAAGCAGAAACTCTGGCATGGGAGGAGTTCGGTGAGGCCAGTGGGTTCGCAAACATCAGAAAATTTCATCAGAAATTTCAGTTCAATAGCCTCGCCTTTGCATGATCTTACCTCGCCACACAGACCCTTTGTGTGGAACCCGGTTTGTCAGTCAGCCTTACAGAAACTAAAATCGAGCTTTACCTCCGCTCCCAGTCCTCACTTTGCCAGATCCCAAACAGCAGCTCATTGTAGAATTTGATGCGCCTGATGCCGGTATAGGAGCAGTGCTCTTCCAGAAATGTCTCCTGGTCTCAGAAACTGGTTTGGATCATGTTCTCTCACAATTCTCTCCCCTCTGTATCCACTGGTCTATCGCCTTTTCACATTGTGCATGGTTACCAACCATCTCTGTTTCCTGCCATAGCCCCAGAGTCCACGGTTCCAGCTGCATTGACCTTTGTGAGATGCTGCAGGAGGACCAGATAGTAAACAATTCTTTGGTTAACGCCACTCCCAGATGAAGCTTAGTGTTTAACTAAAGATAAATCAAGTACAATTACATATGAATTTAAAACAAGTACATTACTTTGCCATAAAGTCTGCTAGCTTAATGCTAACACATGATGGGAAATGAAACAGACGGGCTAAAAAAATGGCATTGGTGTTGCGGTGTTATTACCTTTTATGCAATTGATATTTGAACACATATAGACGAATAATATAACAATACTCACAGGCATATATTTTTTATCCTCTGTGAAGAACGGCTACTATTACTGGGCTTACTGAGGAGCTGAGATCATCTCCGTATATCGGTATGCCTGTTATATTATACTTCCCCCATGTGGCCAAGGTGCACACACCAGAAGGAGGAGCACAATGTCCATTGAATTGAAGCAAATAATGTGGCACAAACTTTAATTTCTTTACGTATAATTCAATTATGTCATTACTGCATGTTTTTATGCATAGTGTAGAATATATAGTGTAATATTATTGAGTGATATTTTTCTTATGAAAAACACATTACAAACATTGTTGTCGCACTGTTTTACTCTCAGCACTTGTTCAATGAATTGTAGAGGGACTGAGGGGCATATGCATTCCCTAATGGCCAACAGAGGTGACTCCTCTAGTTGGAGTAGCAAGTTGGACGGTGCAAAATGACCTTCCTAGTTGTCACATGATGTAACCGCAGCTGTGACAACGTGGTGCATCATCCAAGTGAGTCAATGTGTGCGTGTGTGTGTGAGTCACATTTTAGAGCCGGAAGTACCATTTGTGTACTTGAACAAGTGTTAACGTGTGTGTGAGTAGACAATGGAGAAGTTCAAGATGGCCTTCGGTGTCAAGTAACTTTTTACTTGGCAACACCACGGAGGAAGGTGAACCAGGGAACACTAATAATGACGCAACAAGTTTTAACCAGCAGATATTCCTCCTAGAGCCCAAACGCTTTGTGGAAAATCTGTTGTGTTTTTCTAAAATCCACCAGCTGTTGGTGATAAAAAAAAATCTTTGTAATCTGAAAACACACATACAGGTAAGGCGTATTTCTTTCAGTTATTATCTATATAGTGTATGATATAATATGAACTAATATTTGGATAAGCTATTATTCCCTTGCTTATCGCTGGGGTAAGGGTCTGAACCATTCCCGCAATAGGTGAAATCTGCAAAGTAGCGACCACATACTGTATATTTTTTTATACACATGTACACATACACACATACATATTTTAAAGCAAAACTGCAAATCAGGTTTACCGCGGAAACAGTCACGAAGACAGAAGGGGCGTATATGACACAACACACTTACTCACCGATGAGTGGACGCGGAAGTAAAGCATGAGATTGAGAAGCGCCAAGACACCAGTTGCAAAATGCGATGCCGAATTGAGAAGAGAGAGAAAAAAGACAAATGGCGATAGTGTGGTGGCATTTCATAGTGAAATGCAAGGCGAGCACCCATTCGTTGTAACACGGACCTTTCTCTCCCTCGAATATTACGCCGCGTAGCTGGACCTGAGAGACGAAGGTGAGCTTAACATTAGTCTACTTTATTCATATAACGTTAGCGCATCGGGCTGTGGAGTATCTCTTTTAATTTTGGGTACCGTCAAATGTTTTGCTTTTTTTTTTTTTTTTTTTTTTTTTTACCGTGACAAAGGCAGTATAATGCAACCATAACGGTACATACAGCGTGCTTTTTGCTCAGTGTAGTCACTGTGTGACATATGGCCAATCTGACATGGCAAAACTTTGAGTCATCCATCCATCCATCCATCCATTTTCAACACCGCTTATCCTGGTTAGGATCGCGGGACGCTGGAGCCTATCCCAGCTGACTTCGGGCGAAAGGCGGACTACACCCTGAACTGGTCGCCAGTCAGTCACAGGGCAAATTCTCATTCACATTCACATCGTCACTGAGTGGGAACTGAACCCACGCTGGCTGCACCAAAGTCAGGCGAGTGTACCACTACACCATCAGTGACTAACTTTGAGTCAAGTAGGTGGAAAAACATCGCAAATGTGGCCAGAGAGGAATAAGAGTAAAATGGATCATCATCATGTACCCAAACAGAGGAGGGTTTCGGTGAAGGGAGATGAAGGAAATATTTTTCTCTCTCGAGGTTTCTTCATTTTAGTTTCGACAAATTGAACACTTCCAAAACTTGTAGTAGCATAAAGAATATTTGTCTTATTCCTAGTCAGCTGGTCTAAGCTCATAAATGCACAGCCAATAACCTAATGAATTATTATGTCACAAAATGCTAAGTGAAGATGCACAAAGGCTGTCAAGTGCGAAGTTCCCACTTGGAGCGCTTATTAAAAGTGCATATAATATGTGAAACGCCATTATAAACCAAAACCAAGGTTTTGAACAAACGTAACCTCTAAAATGGTACATTTAAGATTGGTTAAATTAAACTACAACCCCAATTCCAATGAAGTTGGGATGTTGTGTTAAACATAAATAAAAGCATAATACAATGATTTGCAAATCAGGTTCAACTTATATTTAATTGAATACACTACAAAAACAAGATA
Organism: Phycodurus eques; assembly: GCF_024500275.1. Lineage (NCBI taxonomy): Eukaryota > Metazoa > Chordata > Actinopteri > Syngnathiformes > Syngnathidae > Phycodurus > Phycodurus eques. The sequence continues at coordinate 21,001,329 of NC_084534.1, forward strand.
TTTAATATTCAAACTGATAAACTTTTTTTGTTTTTAGCAAATAATCATTAACTTGTAATTTTATGGCGGCAACATGTTCCAAAAAAGATGGGACAGGGTCATGTTTACCACTGTGTTACATCACCTTTTCTTTTAACAACATTTAATAAACGTTTGGGAACTGAGGCCACTAATTGTTGAAGCTTCAAAGGTGGAATTGTTTCCCATTCTTGCTTGATGTACAGCTTCAGCTGTTCAACAGTCCGGGGTCTCCGTTGTTGTATTTTACGCTTCATAATGCACCACACATTTTCAATGGGAGACAGGTCTAGACTGCAGGCAGGCCAGTCTAGTACCCGCACTCTTTCACTACGCTGTTGTAACACGTGCAGAATGTGGTTTGGCATTGTCTTGCTGAAATAAGCAGGGGCGTCCATGAAATAGACGTTGCTTGGATGGCAGCATATGTTTCTCCAAAACCTGTATGTACCTTTCAGCATTAATGGTGCCTTCACAGATGTGTAAGTTACCCATGCCATTGGCACTAACACAGCCCCACACCATCTTAGATGCTGGCTTTTGAACTTTTGCATCCATAACAGTCCGGATGGTTCTTTTTCTCTTTGGCCCGGAGGACACGACGTCCACAATTTCCAAAAACAATTAGAAATGTGGACTCGTCGGACCACAGAACACTTTTCCACTTTGCATCAGTCCATCTTAGATGAGCTTGGGCCCAGAGAAGCCGGCGGCGTTTCTGGGTGTTGTTGATAAATGGCTTTTGCTTTGCATAGTAGAGTTTCAAGTTGCACTTACGGATGTAGCGCCGAACTGTATTTACTGACATTGGTTTTCTGAAGTGTTCCTGAGCCCATGTGTTGATATCCTTTACACATTGATGTCGGTTTTTGATGCAGTGCCGCCTGAGGGATCGAAGGTCACGGGCATTCAATGTTGGTTTTTGGCCTTGCCGCTTACATGTCGTGATTTCTCCAGATTCTCTGAACCTTTTGATGATATTATGGACCGTAGGTGATGAAATCCCTAAATTCCTTGCAATTGTACATTGAGGAACATTGTCCTTAAACTGTTCGACTATTTTCTCATGCACTTGTTCATAAAGAGGTGAACCTCGTCCCATCTTTGCCTGTGAATGACTGAGCAATTCAGAGAAGCTCCTTTTATACCCAATCATTGCACCCACCTGTTCCCAATTAGCCCGTTCACCTGTGGGATGTTCCAAACAGGAGTTTGATGAGCATTCCTCAACTTTCTCAGTCTTTTTTGCCACTTGCATGTTGCGTCCATAAAATTCAAAGTTAATGATTATTTGCTAAAAACAATAAAGTTTATCAGTTTGAACATTAACTATCTTGTCTTTGAAGTGTATTCAATTAAATATAGGTTGAACATGATTTGCAAATCATTTATTCTGTTGTTATTTATCTTTAACACAAGGTCCCAAGGCACGGTGGACGACTGGTTAGAGCGTCAGACTCACAGTTTTGAGGACCCGGGTTCAATCCCCGGTCCCGCCTGTGTGGAGTTTGCATGTTCTCCCCGTGCCTGCGTGAGTTTTCTCCGGGCACTCCGGTTTCCTCCCACATCCCAAAAACATGCATTAATTGGAGACTTTAAATTGCCCGTAGGTGTGAATGTGAGTGTGAATGGTTGTTTGTTTGTTTGTATGTGCCCTGCGATTGGCTGGCAACCAGTTCAAGGTGTACCCCGCCTCCTGCCCGATGACGGCTGGGTTGGGCTCCAGCACGCCCGCGACCCTAGTCAGGAGAAGCGGCTCAGAAAATGGATGGATGGATGGACATCGTCCCAACTTCAATGGAGTTGAGGGTGTATGTAAAATTGTTAGTGACTTCACTGTTGTGTCAAGATTTCTTTCTTTCTTTCTTAAACTTTAAATTTATAGTTCAGCACTTTATTTGAACACGTATAACTTTCCCTTTTTATTTACTTGCTCTTATTCTGAAATGCAACCCTACTTTTATTTAGTAAATGAGAGAACATTACACAGTTGTGCTATATGTTTGATTACCAGGGCATAATTTGTAATATGTGTTCAAGTCTTTATTATGCTCTAAAATCATTATATCAGTGGCATAAAAAAACATTGATACTAGCATTTATCCTGAAAGTTTTTGGGAATATATATTGTTCCAAAAAAAGTTGCTATCGTGGCAGGCCTAAACACAATATATTGATAGAGAGCAAGAGGAATGGGTAACACAAAACTACTGACTTAAGCAGTTGAATCAGTACTTCTATTTTTACCAGAATAATGAGTGCGATTACTTTTGCCACTTCTGAGAATGTCATGCTCAAGACACATCCCTGCTTCCACCCTTAGCCCCACCCTCTCTCCCGTGTATGATGTAGGGCAAACAGACTGCTTAGTCAAGGCTTCAACCAAATGGTGAAGTCAGAGAGCCTTTGTCCAATTCTGCTTTGATGAAACTGCTTCTTTCATTGGGCTCTTTTCAGTGTTGTCCTATGGAACAATACCTGCAAATGTCCATTTATTGTCCATGTCATGAGGAGCTGGAGCCAATCCCAGTTTATGGTAAATATGATCATCTGAAATTTCCAGTTACGAAACAGAGTTTGGACTACAAACAGATTTGTCACAACCCTGTGTAATAAACAGTGTTTATGTTTGACAGCAGGAGCTCATCCCGTGTAGATGTCTATCGGGAATTTGATCTGAACACCTATATGTAGACTTTACACCGATTTCATCGGCCTTATCGGTATCGGTCGATAATTATAATTTTATGCTGTCATAATTTGCCGTCATTGATCGGCTCCGCAAAAGACATTTCCTCCGCGTCGCCATCGTGCACAGTATATTTGAATCGTTTATTTTTAGCTGTGTCTTTTGGCGTAGTCCTGTAAATATCTGACGGCCAATAAAGTTATTTAAAATACACAAAAAAAAACATGTCGGCGGTGTGGAACAGACAACACGTCTGAGACAGACAACACGCAATGCCCGGCAGACTACAAGACAAATTTGCTCCTTCAAGATTGCAGATGTCAGACTACGGCAATAAAATCTTGTATTCCAATACCACCACATCCCGTTTTTTACGATCTTTGGGCTTTATCTTGTCAACTGAAATGTGACCCCATACACTCGTTACCATGGCGATGACAACAAGAGTGGATCGTGCAGACTATATTATGAGGGTAAAATGGGGAAAAACGTGTGTTGGTGGTCACCGGTGCTCAGGACAGGAGAGGACGTTCGTTTAAGGCTTGCTTGAGGTATGTTCCCGTACTTCTAATACGATACGGCTCGCAAGCAGGCAACAACAACGTTATGCAGCCTAGCAAGCTAGTGCTAGTGCTAACGGTTGTACGTAAACATGCCGCCGATCTGTCGAATCATGCGCTAAAGTTTCGGTGTGGGTGAAGTCATTTAATTAAAAATAAAGTAATTCAATTACAGTAAACGGCACGGTGAACGACTGGTTAGAGCGTCTGCCTCACAGTTCTGAGGACTGGGGTTCAATCCCCGCCCCCGCCTGTGTGGAGTTTGCATGTTCTCCCCGTGCCTGTGTGGGTTTTCTCCCACATCCCAAAAACATGCATGGTAGGTTAATTGACAACTCTAAATTGGCCGTAGGTGTGAATGTGAGTGCGAATGGTTGTTTGTTTGTATGTGCCCTGCGATTGGCTGGCAACCAGTTCAGGGTGTACCCAGCCTCCTGCCCGATGATAGCTGGGATAGGCTCCAGCACGCCCGCAACCCTAGTGAGGACAAGCGGCTCAGAAAATGGATGGATGAATGGATGGAATTACAGTAAGTTAGCACCCATTATTTCTGTCTGATTAGAATACACGATCTGACTAGAGCAGTGATTTACAACCTTTATGGAGCCAAGGAACATATTTTACAAATAAAAATGTCACAAAAAGTGGATACATTAATTACTGTATTTACTTCCTGCCATCTAATAGAAGACCATTCATTTGTTCTGTCTGTTACTATGCCTCACTGGCATAAATAGAGGAACAAAGATACATTATTCATTGTAAATATATATTTTTTGAGCAATTAAGTACACAAGTATATACAGTAAATGAACAGGTAATTTAAAAAGACACATTCCTCCATCTTGTGATCGGATCGGTTATCGTTTTTTTTAAACTCGCTGATCGGTCCCAAAATCCTGATCGTGTAAAGCCTACCTATATGGTGTTTTTTTGTTTGTTTAAATCTCCATAACTAAATGAAAAAAGTCCCTGCACGTCTCCTCTATAGGAGTGAAATAGCCAATTAATAGCCTTCTCCTAATTTAGCTAGGCTCAAAGCTCAGCTGTTTCACAGTTCTGGGAACGAGCAAAACAGTTGAATGCACTTCCGCCACGTAATTAAGCAAATGACAAAGCACCACAGTAGAGGGGAAAAGTTGATGACCATAAAAGATGAAAAGAAGAAGTAAGTAGTAGATTATAAAAATAATCTAGAGGCTGTGAGCTTTAAGATAACAGTTCGTGATTAATGAAAAGATGGAAAAATAAGTATTGATAGCGAGATACCATGTCATCTAAATAAATCCCATGGACTAAAAAAGGCTGTACAATACATCAAATGATGATAAACATCTGCTATTTGTCGTGGAGGATGTTTGTATAGCGACCGGGCTATTGTCTTTCTTTTCTCACAATTTATGGCTCAACACGGCAAATTCCCAGTTGGCAGATAAATGCAGCCTGTTTACAACCACTGACATAACAGGCTCAGCTGATATGGTTTAGTTGTTAGCAACTGTGCTAATCTCGGGGACTCGAGCTGCTCCTGTCTGAGTGGAAAAATACAGCAGGGAAGTGGTGTATACCTTGAACCTTTGTCAGAGCCAAACACTTTTTCAAGTGTGGCCGCATGGTGTGGAGCGCAGCGTCTGGCAACAAGGCGGCTCAGAGAGGGGAACCATAGCAGCTTTGATTCTCACTCTGGCTCCGCTCATGACTTTTTGTTTGTATAGAAAGCCTGTGGTGCATCCATCCGAGAGGAATACTGATCACTTTGTTGTTGCTGTAAGCAACTCTCGGGGGAGGGGGCTTTGTGATGGAGGGGTAAGTACACAGTCTATTTTACTTTAATTCCGCACCGCTACATGTTTGACTTTTAATTCTAGGACATGCTTTTGCTCGAACGGTTGCCGTGGCTTCCTGAGAAACACTTGTTACTGGTGGAAACTTTCCATTGCTGGTAATCCGGCAAGCACAAATTCTACCAATAAATTAACAAGCCCGAACAGTGCCAAATAGTAGTCGGCTGAGTATTTTTGTCTTGAATGCATACATCAGTGTTACAAATATTTGTCCATCCTGATCCAACAGAGAGAGACTGATGTTTGAGATCAGATTGCGTTCCTTTTGTAATTAATCTCCTTTTGAATATGACAAGGGAATTCCTGAAAGGAAGCAGCCGTGAAGTGGCTGGTCAAGGCAACAATCTTGTGAAGAAGACTCAGCTGCTGGACCGTGGCAAGTGGGCAAACAAGTTGGAGTTCCTGCTGGCTGTGGCAGGGACCCTGGTGGGCTTGGGCAATCTCTGGAGGTTTCCTTATTTGTGCTACAAAAATGGGGGAGGTGAGCTTATTCTAGTTGCGCTTGTTCTCATTTCCTGTTTCCTGCTTCGCATCGAACAAACGCCAACTGCGTCATAATATCGATTTGAATAATAAGGAAGTTTCCCGAGTGAAGAACGAAGCTGCATTTTGGTTTGAGCGAACTGAGCACCAACGTCAAAGGAAATAAATAAACTATGGAGTTGTTAGAAAATATGCTGAAGTCCGCCATCAAATTTCCACATCACTCAAGTTGTTGTTTCCCCCCCAGGGGCATTTTTGGTTCCATATGTTCTCTTTCTTCTGGCCTGTGGTATCCCAATGTTCCTCCTGGAGACAGCCATGGGCCAGTATACATCTCAGGGATGCATTACATGCTGGAGGCACTTCTGCCCTTTGTTTGAAGGTTAGTATTGTAAGACGTACTGAATTTTTAAACACAAACTTCCATAATTTAACAGGTGTCCAACACGGTCCTATAGCGGCTCGCTCATTTCTGCAATTCCCCAAATTATTCACCCCTCTCTTTTAATTATTGAATGGGTAACTTTTACATGAAAATGACTAAAGGAAGTGGCTGTAAGAAGTTGTGTGAAGAAATATTTGTGAAAATGTTCAGCCATTTCAGCTTTTTTTCTTCTTTTACATTTTAAAGCCTATTCATGTCCCTAATCATTTTGAGGAACCCTTATCCAACACTGAACTTTTTGTCAACATGTAAAAAAACAATAACTGAATAGGTAATCATCAAATTTAAAAATGCACATTCATTTAACAATTAAAAAGAAAATAATAATTTTGACCTTAACTTGTACAAACAGGAATGGCAGTTGGCATGGCCAAAAAAACAAAAGCAAAAAAAAAAACCCCCCCCAAAAAAACCCTCCCAGTGAGTGAAATTGGAATGGAAACCAGTTCTTTAGTGCAAGAAACTTTGTTTGCTATGCATTTTATACACTGTTGATTCTACCAATGAAGCATGTTTAAAACACAAAACAAGTGTTACTCGAAGACCAGGAGGCTATAAACCTCACATGCCTGAACTCTATTTTCGATTAATATAGTTTTAGTTCTTTGCCCCAAAGCAACTAGGAAACACACTATCTAGTGTCACAGTCATTCAAGCTTACTTTGCCTTGGCCTTGGTGACACGTTCAAGAATCTTGGGAGTTATCTTTGAAGGGATACACTGTATGTCCTTTGATCAAAAGTTCAAGATAGTATTTTCACTTATATTATTTTGTTGAAAAGTTACACTCTTCCCTCACAAGTTTGAACTAAGCGTAGGCAGAGTCAAGCCCAGAGATCAGGCGGTTTGGGAGGTGTTCCAGATGGAAAGAAGCTTCTGTGTTCAATTCTCCATCCTCACCGGCAAGAAGCTATGCACCGCAAAAGAGCATCTGTACATTTAGGGCAGGGAAGGTAGCGCCCCACCGTTGGCTCTATTTTTCTTTGTCTCCTAAAATGTATTTTATATTCAATACAGAGGGATGAGTTTGCAGACTTAAAGTCTTTGTCAGGCAATCCTGTTGTTTTTGGAGTAATTTCTATTGTGCGTATCTGTCTGGCTTCCTGTCGGCTCGCTGTCCATCAGCCCCTAAATTGCAATTCAAACAGCCTAGTGGGCATGACCCAGCGTATTGATGAGTTGTTAACAAAAAAAAAAAACTCCTGAAAAATGCAATTTTAGAGAAAACAAAAAACATTTGTATTTTCTCAAAAATATATTTGTTAAGCATAACCAATAGATTATATGCAGTTTTTTTGTCCATGGCAGCCCTCGTCCTCATCATCAAAAGTGAGACAAAGTTTAACTTTGGCCACTGGAAATAAAAATTATAATAAAATTATGAGGAAAAACTGTTAAGTTCCATGCATAATGTTATGATCATAAAGTCTTAATTTTGTAATTAAAAAGCCACTATTTAATGAGATTAGATTTAAGGAGAAAAAAATCATAACACTGTAAGGGCTGAAACAGTTTATGGATTCATAATGACACAACTTCAAACACTTAGCATTACTATTTCAAATTGTAATTTTCGTTATCACCGTATTTGATATCTCTGGGAGTAGTACAGTATCTGTTTTTTGGCCCTCCGGTGTATGCTGCAACCATGAAGAAATTGAGAAAGAAAAAGATGCATACTGTAACAGAACGCCAAGAAGAAAATAGGAAATGACTCAGAAGAACAAGAAGACGTGACAGCCCCACGGCTCTGGAAACATGTTGTAAGGAAACACAAATGCTGACTAGTTTTTCCCGTACACAGACATTTAGAGACAGTGTATTTTGGTTGTGACAACAGCGCCCTGGCCTGCATGCAAAGAATGTAGACATCTTTCATGATAGAGACAAAATCTAAAGTGGTGTTCAGCTTGGAGCAGGACTGTGAATAATCAAGGTCTTATTGTAAGCCTCAGTCACATTACCGCAGTATGTAATGGAGAAAGTACTGTCTCCCTTCATGGTAAACGTTTCATCCCCGTGATCACCACCCAACATTCTGCACTGTGGAAAGATTGCTGTTAAGTAATAAGTTAAATCTCCAGACTTTAACTTTAAACTGGACAAAAGAGTGAAAGCAACACAACCTACAAGTGCCACACAGTTATGGGAACTTCCACAACAGAGTTGCAAAGAACTTTCTGAAGAATATTTCATCTCCATTTTAGAGATAATCCCACAAGTGTGTTCAGATGGTATATCTGATAATATCTCTTATATCTCAAACAGATGTTCAACAACATTTGACCGCTAGTGTGTGTACATTTGTGTGTGTGTGTGTGTGTGTGTATAAAGAGTCAAGAGATTCCCTTTTGGCTCCCGCACCTCACAAAGATAACCTACCATCCATCCATTTTCAACACCGCTTATCCTGGTTAGGGTCACAGGGCGCTGGAGCATATCCCAGCTGACTTTGGGCGAAAGGCGGACTACACCCTGAACTGGTCGCCAGTCAGTCGCAGGACACATATAGACACGGACAACCATTCACACTCACATTCACACCGTCACTGAGTGGGAACTGAACCCACGTTGCCCGAACCAAAGTCAGCCGAGTGTACCACTACACCATCAGTGACTACAAAGACAACCTCAGTTTATCAATCCATTCATCTATTTTGTATACCACTTAAACTCATTAGGGTCGCGGGTGAGTTGGAACATCCTAGCTGACTTTGGACAAGAACGGGCTTCACCCTGGACTGGTTACCAGCTAATCGCAGGGCACATACAGTATAGACAAGGCAACATTTACACTCACATTCAAACCTAAAGACAAATTAGAGTCTTCAGTGCACCTACCATGGATGTTTTTGGAATGTGGGAGGAAGCCGGATGACCCGGACAAAACCCATGCGAACATGGGAAGAACGTGCAAACTCCGTACAGGAAGGCACAAGACCGGATTCGAATCCCTGACCTAAGAACTATGAGGTGGTTGTGCTGTGGGTCGGCCACCTGGCCTCAGTTTAAATTGCTTTTAAATTCCTTTATTTTTTGCTTTGTTTCAGTTGAGTTATTCCACAGTTTTACTCCTTGAAAGGAGATACAATGTTCTTTGGTAATGTTCCTATTGGAAAATCAATTATTTTTAAAAAAGCATGTGCTGTTTTCCACTGCACAGGCTCCACTCAGCCCTATTGGCCTCAATTAGGCAGGGCTGGTTTTCCACTTTTAAATAGTACCGCTGGAAACTGTGAAACCACACCGGCTTAAACACATCAGTCAGAGCGAGACATGCTAACAAACGACAATGGAGGAGAAAGAGAGTCTCCTGCATGTACTTCTCAGGATGGAGGCAGCAAGAACAGGTTACAGCAAAGTGCCTGCCATTCAAACCTGAAGAAGAAAATTCCTCAGTGCCCTGATGCACACCTCTAGAACGCTGCCACTGCTGGGTGCAGTGGGACGGAGTGCAATGTTCAGTCCACCGAGGGGAAACTGCTACACATTACAAAGATGTTCAGTTGCTTCTACCTTTCTCTCTCTGCTGGTTGTTTTGTTTTAATGGGACGATGCAAAAGCTACAAAGCCAATTGTCCCCAAACTTGGTGCAGGTGTATAACATAGGTTGAAGATTAACTTTTTAAAATTTATTTAAATATATTTTTCAATATTGAATTTGGTTGTGGATTGGCACGGTGGTCTTTTGCAGTATGTTCCAGCTTTTTTTGAGCTAAGGCACATATACCTGTAATGCATTCGATAAATTCCACGGCACACCACTAAACAAACAATATGTATACTGAAATAATGACAATCTTTTACTCACAAATTTAACACTCAGTGTCAAACCTTGGCCTGTTAGAATCGTTATTCCCTCTCGGTGTGATGTTCATTCACCCATGACTTTCGACTCACTAGTACACCACTAAAGAGTGATACTGTTACAATATGATAACAGTATCACGATATCGAGGCACTTTTAATTTCGTGATATCGTGAATATTTTGACATCCCTACATACGACAATAATTTTTTTCATACACATACAGGAATGTTGTATGTTTTGCTAGCTTGCTGACTATTTTTGACTTGCCCCGGGCAATTGGGAATCGGTAAACTTCGAGCCCTGGATACATCATTAGTAGTACCGCAAAATATGTAATTTTTGCACCAACTGAGTGAATGATGCAGCATCAGGAGCAACTTGGGAGTTCAGTATCTTGCTCAAGGACACTTCAACAAGGTCAGAAGGGCTGAAGATCGAATCCGCAACCTTCGGGTTGGGAGATGACCATTCTCTCGCTTGAGCAATGCCACCCCTAAGCTTATATTAAGAGTGCAACTACATTTTCATTGTTTTAAATTCACGTGGGGTATGGTTTATCAGACAATAGTGGGCAAAGAAAGCTGTTGGTCTTGGCGGAAGTGCGTTAGAATTTTTTTTTTCTATTCTTAACAAGCTGACAATGTCCAAGTCTGTCAACACTCCTTTGACTTTTCCATCTGTGGCATGCTGCCCAAATTCATTCCTTCCAACTGAACACATGAATGTTTTAATGGGATATTAATACCTGACAAGATTTTGGAAATAACTAAACTAACCGGGCCCTGTTTTTAGAAGATGTTCACCCTCATAAATAGTGCACTTGTTGGAAGCTGGTTTCAGCTGACATGTGATTCTGAGAGGTTATTTACAGCACCAAGATGGTGTATGATGGATGGTGTCCAAACAGCACAGTGCCCATGCGCACACTGACAGAGAAACATGCCACACAGCTATAAATCACTTCCTAACTGTTTTTAATCATACTGTACGGCAGAGGTGTCAAACTCATTTTTGTCGCGGGCCACATTGTTGGTAGTTTCCCTCAGAGGGCCTTTATGACTGTGAAACCATGTAAATGTTTCATCGCCTCATCATATTACTACATATAGTACAGTCTAGACAACCAGTGGATTGATAACTCGTGAAATCAAAAGTCAAGGATAATAGTTTGTTCAACTGTTGTTCAAGTTACTGGTAAAAAGGGGTTTGGTCACAAAAAAAAAAATGCTGAGAATATCTCAAGGTCATTATTTATTACATCAGTGTGGTGATTCGAAGTTTTGGTAAAAACTTTAGCAAAAATCATGGAAGTTGACACACATGATTTGCTTTCACATAAAATGATGTGGCGGTCCAGATCTGGCCCCGGGCCTTGAGTTTGACACCGGTGATGTAAAGCCTACAGTCATGCAGAAAGGAGGACATATTAGGAAGTCCATATTGGATTTGAGATGTACAGTAATTTCTCGTGTATAATGCGCCCCCATGTATAATACACACCCCGAAAGTTGACCTCACAATTCTGGAAAAAACCTTCTACCTGTGTATAATGCATTTGTATAATGTATGCTTTTGCTTCTACCCATATGATCAAAACATTAAGTATTATCTGTATTTAGTTAGTTTTTTTCATATAATTATTTTGAAGTTAAGGACTTTATTTGAACACGTAATACTTGCTTTTTTATTTACTTACTCTTGTTTTGAAATTCACAGCCTTACTTGTATTTAGTAGATGAGAAAAAACACAGTTGTGCTCATATATTTGATTACCCAGGCAGAATTTGTAAGATGGGTACAATTCTTTAAAGAAAACATGAAGGGCCAGGCGAAACACATTTAATTGTATTTTCATGGGATTCAAATTAAACTGTCAAGCATTTCAGAAAATCATTATCATGAAACAAAACATAACCATAAATAAATTAATGATGGTTGTTCTTCAGTCATCAGTCGTATTTAAAAAAAAAACAATATTTCACAAATTCTGCCGGGGTACGTAAACTTATGAGCACAACTGCACATATATGCAGTCATACGTACCCCTGTAATATTGGAATGAAAGTGTAGGCTAAACCTTTTTCTTAACCTCTAGGTGGCAGTGGCATATTAGAATGAAAGTGTAGAGCTCTTTTATAACCTCTAGATGGCGGCATACATTTATAAAATGTGAAAGTTATTTCCATTTTCCCCTATACCTATGTATAATGCGTACTATTGACTTTTGACAATTTGTGGGGGTGAGGGGGGGGGGGGGGCGAGGGAGTGCGCATTACACACGAGAAATTACGGTAGATCCTTTTGGTCTTTTTACAGGGTTTGTTTACAGCTACCACATCAATGAACATAGAAAACAAGGTGGTCCATGGGACTGAAGGCTGAGTGAAACCATATGCCTCTATGACGTATTTAAGTGGTTTCTTTCTTTGTAGAGCATCTTCTCATGTGTCAGGAAGATCCTGTACTTTAACCTTGTGGCATTCAGTTAACATGGCCATGTGTGTACCAGATGGCACAACATGAGAGAAAGTTGCATGGCATTTAAAGAACCATAGAACACGGCCCATGCTTACGGGTAATTTACCTGCTTGTATCAGCCATTGACCCAACTTGTCTCCTCAGGGATTGGCTATGCAACGCAGGTAGTGATTGCCTATGCTGCAGTGTCGTACATCGTCATCCAGGCCTGGGCTTTCTTCTATCTCTTCTCATCCTTCAGTACTGAGGTTCCATGGGCCAGCTGCAGGAACCCCTGGAACACAGGTAGACCACACCTGTCGTCACATGTAGGCCATGGGAAGAACTTTGTCAAAATTGTGTAGTGCTGCTACAACAAGTGAGAATGTAGTCAAAAGCAGGTGCTTAAAAATGTGACTGTGTAGTATTTTATCAATATCAAATATTGTCTGTCTGATCAATGAAACATACATGCTTTTACTCAGATAGTTATCTGATTGTTTCCTTAGAACATTGTGTTGAATTCGACAAACAAAATGTATCAACTAATTGGACAGCAGGTGCAAATTCGACAACTCCTGCGACGGAATTCTGGGAGTAAGTACAGTTTAAATATTTATGTTGTTTTTCATCATTATCAGATGTCTTTTTATCGTACACTAACTACACTGGTAAATGCCTTAACTGAAAAACACTAAAAGCAGACATGACACAATAGATCATTTTAGTAACTTGAACACTAACCAAAACACAAATGTAGAACATTCAGAAAGGGATTCTACCATCCCTTTAAGAATATTAAATAAAATAAAATAATTAAAATAATTTGATTATCTCTCAAGCAAAAAGTAAAATCCCCATTGATAGTGTAAAGACGAGATGAAAGTGGACCAAGAATCGACCCTTGCGGAACTCTGTATGCTGGAGACTCTCTTATCTGCTGTAATTTAATGCAAAATACGCAATGTCAGATTTGCAATGTCATTATAATCTATAAATAATTATAATCAGGGTAGTTAATTGAAAAAAAAAAGGTTGCAGTACTGATTTTTAAATAGAATTTGTGTAGATTATTGTGGTTTTAGCATTTTAAGGAATGAATACTTTAAAAACAAGTTGCATTGTTTCTGGCTGAAAAAGGAGCATCCTCTCATGATTCTTAAAGCTGGCAAATCCTTTTGTCTGAGAAGCAATCTTACATTGAGCAAGACCAAGTGTAGTGTGCCAGGGGCTGATTCAGAGATCAGTGTCCATAATGCAGAATCATGAACAAAAGGAGAAGCTTATTGTCTAGCAAAATTATGGCATCTTGCTTTGGCTGCTTCATTTCAAAAGAATGTCCCTCCTGAATGTAACATCGCCTCCCACCTGTGTACGCAGTGCTGGACACCAAAATACCACACACACATGCAAATGGGTCAGGAAATGTGTTGGAAGTTAACACTGGTTGTGTTGGCAATGCAACACCCCAAGTAAACTTACTGACCGGCCTTTATATTTTATAGTTTTATCTTAAGACACCTTCAACTCAGGAATGACCTTTCCCCCCGTGACTTCTGGCAAGGAGTCATGCTCAAGAGTTTCTCAAAAGATAATGGGAACATAACTCATGTCAACACCGTTCTCACCATTAATTAGTACATCTCGACAAATTTGTAAGAACAAACGCCATTGACAATGTAGCTATCTAACTGTCAACAAAATTCTGAAAATTCTTACACTGAGACAGCCCTATTGTGTTTAAGTTAAACTATACTGTTCAGGAGTCCGCTACAACTTGTAAATGCCACTCTCCCTGGCATCGGGACGTGAATCACCCATCTATCTTCCTGTCAACGCTTATCTTGCATTCGTGTGCTGAGCGGAAAGTGACACAAGGTCAAAAAGAGACAACAGAATGACAAAAATGCCATTGAGAAGCTTGTGATACTGTTGAAATTCAGTGAGCGGGAGATTGCCCTTCGTCGTATACACTTTGACTAGAGATAGGTATTTGACTCCATTTACTCCATTCCCTATAGGGAAAATCAAGGATCAATTAATCGACTATTACTTTTGCGATAAGGGGAAATTATTTTGTTACTTTTTGAGCATGGGGGAATTCCATTCTAAATTTTCTGAACTCTTGTTTCCATATTCATGTTGTGTCACAGCAGAGGTCAAATTCCCATAGCTGACGTCATTGTTATTGTTGTTTTTCTTCAGAACGCAAACTAGTTGAGCTAGTTGCAGCCATGTAGTTCTCAATTTTCCTCAGTTGCTCCAATTATTAATCAATTATTAATACAGGGTGTTTCAAATGTCACTCCTGATTTTGTATTGTTTATTGAAAATGTAATTAAAATAAAGTGGATGAAATTCACAGGGTAAAACCTTTATTAACAGAGTATTTGTGTACCACCTGGGGTGGCAGCAATCAGCTTGAGGCCTGTTTTTTGAAGAATTGTTCACTTTCTGCCAATTTTATTTTTGTTGTGAAGTGACTTGAGTAGAATAAACTTCCACCATACAGCACTCGTATCTAAAATTTTTGCCTGCAAGTTAAAGCAAAAAAATCGGACGAACGATGGCTCGTATCTTGAAAAATTTGTGAGTCAGGTCACTCAGAATCAGAATCATCTTTATTTGCCAAGCATGTCCAAAAAACACACAAGGAATGTGTCTCCGGTAATTGGAGCCACTCTAGTACGACAACAGACAGTCAATTGACAGAGAACACTTTTGAGACATAAAGACATTGACAAAAAAAACAAAAAACTTGTATGTCAAGGCACCACTGTACTTTGAAAAGCAGTGTATAAATAAAATGGATTACAGTTTTAGATTGGGTCAGCGTACCTAATAATATGTCGACTGAGTGTATTTACAAGTAATTATTATATTGCACCAAAAGTGAATAACTCAAGTTTATGTTTTGGTCACAGTTTGATTTCTACAGCTAGTCTAATGTCATGGAGTGTTTTGTTTAGTCTGCGAGAACATTTTATTTAAACGTGAGCAGTCAACAAATATTAATTTTTTTGGAATGCCAGAAATTTTCCAAATATCTTGTCTTTTGGAAGGCAGGAAGTGACTACAAATATACAAGCGTTTGTTTTTTGCACTCATGTTTTAGTCCTGGACAAAACAGTTATTTTTATTTTTTTTAAATAAAAAACAGAGCATCTAGAACAGGGGTGTCCAAACTTTTTGCAAAGAGGGCCAGATTTGGGCAGATGAAAATGTGTGGGGGCCGACCATTCGGCCTGACATTCCTCGAACCATTACCATTGTAAATTAACATGTAAATATGCAACTATATCACTTTGCTGTCTGCAGCTAGGTCGATATTGCAAATGAGAATCGGTTTTCAATGGCATTACCAGGATAGTTAAAGGTTAAAATAATAATAAATTAAATACAAATGAACTATTTTATGAAAGTTGACTGAAATTTTTTAGAAACATGTATTTATTGATTTTGTTTTAACAAATCACATCCCAGTACATTTTGACAAAGAATAGTATAGTGACTATGCAGCTAGTATAATGATTATACTATTATTATAATGTATAATATAGTCATCTGATTTGACTATACTATAGAAATTTGACCAAACTGTGGTTTGGTCATCACAAAAAATCAATTCACTGAGACTCGTAGCTCGCCATTGTAGAATTTTCATTTGAATCACGGGCTCTTGTGAAAAAGCGGTGCTATGCTATCAAAACAGCTTCCAGTGGCTTCAGTTTTTCAGCGTGTTTGTTCGCCGGTAGCTTGTCGTAGTTAGCATGTTTCGTCTGGTAATGGCTCTTAATATTAAATTATTTGAAAACAGCCACAGTCTCTTGGCAAATTAGGCAGACACCGTTGTTTCGTATGTCAGTGAAGAAATCCACTTGTCCTGGACACTGCGGCCCTCGTTGTCAACTTTCCTCTTTTTAGTATCAGTTGCCATTTTAGAAATGGGCTAAAAACATACCACAGGGGTAAAAGTTCACAAAGGGGTCACACGACGAGAGTGCGGCCACAGGACTACTGCCACCCTCTGGTGAAATATAAAATGGCTTATTTATTTTTTTTGTATGTCTGTATTGTTTACTGTGCTAAACTGTGCTGACGGGCCACATATTATTGATTTTATGACATGATGCTTCGGGCCGGAGGAAATTTGGACATGGGCCGGATTTGGCCCGCGGGCCGGACTTTGGGCATGCCTGATCTAGAACAACTGTAGAACATGACATGTCACATGTTTTAATATGTCTGTTTGCGATGTTTGTCTTTCAAGGAGACGAGTTCTGGGTATATCCAAGGGGATAGAAGAGATTGGCAGCCTGAGGTGGGAGCTGGCCTTGTGTCTCTTGTTGGCTTGGATTCTGTGCTACTTCTGTGTTTGGAAAGGAGTGAGATCCACTGGAAAGGTAACACCCTTTATTTTTGTACACACATGCACTCATATGAGTTTCAGAAGAAGCCAGTGATCAGAAAGCTGACAAAAAGGGTAGGGGAGACCGGGGACAATTGCAACATTTTTTACATTTCTGTCAATTTTGACTCTTTTAACCGAGGGTGTTCCAGCTGCTATACAAACTAGCTTCAAGTGTCTGATAATGAATGGCATAGAAAATGCCTGTGCAACACAAACAGGAAATGAATGGCTTAATCACAAATAGAAGGAGTGAAATGTTACAAATGACCCGAGTGTCCAGATCATCCGTATCATACCTTGGGGTGAATTGTAAAATTATGAAATAAAGGCTATGACAATGACTAAAGACATTGAAAGTTTTTTGTTCAAAACTTAAACAAAAAATGCTGTGGTTCTCCAGAGTACAGGATTTAAGTTCACTAATATCTGAATATTTTTTAATAATAAAACTGTACAAAAGGTGCCACTGTGCACTAGCTACAACAATAAAAAAAAAATGTTTGAGCAAGTTTATTTTCCATTTCACCTTATAATGCTTCATCTTATGCTCTACTTCAAGTCCCCTTTTTGCTAAAGTGAGTTTCTGTTGTCTGGCTTTTGGTGAGCGTCGAACAACAGTTGGACTAAAGTTCAGCCAAGTCATTTTTTTTTCCAGTTGAGACTGGCTTCTTCAGTGGCTGGAGAAGTGGCTTGGTTCGTAGCTGAAGCAGAAGCTTCGTCGAAAGCTGGAGCAAAAGCTTGGGTGGTAGTTGGAGCAGCATCTTTGGTGGTATATGGGGGAGAAGCTTGGTTGGTAATTGGCGCAGACGTTTTGTAGATAGTTGGAGCAGAGGCTCAGTTGCTGGCTAGGAGCAGGGGCTTGGTTGGTAGCTGGAGCAGAGGCTTTGCCGTTAGTTGGCGCAGAAGCTTGGTTGGTAGATGAAATAGAGGCTTGGTCAGTTGAAGCACAAGCTTGGTTGGTAGCTGGAGCAGAGGCTTGGTCAGTAGTTAGAGCAGAAGCTTGGTCGGTAGTTGGAGAAGAAGCTTGGTTGCTGGCCAGAGCACGGGCTTGGTTGGGCGCTGGAGCACAGGCTTTGTCGTTTGTTGGAGCAGAGACTTGGTTGATAGTTAGAGCAAAAGCTGGGTTGCTAGCTTTGCAGCCCTCCAAAGAAATGCCTCCCCAGATCGTCACTGACCCACCGCCAAACCAGTCATGGTGGCGGATGCTGCAGGCAGCAGAATGCTCTCCACGGCGTCGCCAGACTTGCCATATCTGTTACAGTGACAAATCAGTTTGATCTTCCTCTCAAGCATGAAGAGCACAGGGCGCCAATGGCAAATCTGCCAGTCTGGTAAATGCCAATCCGATTGCATGGTGTTGGGCTGTAAGCACAGCCCCCACTTGTGGACGTCGGGCCCTCATACCACCGTCATGGAGTCTGTTTCTTACTGTTTGAGCAGAAATATGCCCATTCGTGGCCTGCTGGAGGTAATTTGTTAGGGCTCTAGCAGTGCTCCTCCGTGCACAAAAGAGCAGGATGCCTGCTACTGTGTTGTTGTCATCTCCTGGCGTACTGGCCTGTCTCCTGGTATCGCCTCCAATGCACTCGACACTGTGCTGGGAGGCAAAGCAAACCTTGCCACAGTGTGCATTGACATTCCATCCTGGATGAGCTGCACAAACTGAGCAACATCTGTGGTTTTTAGACACCACCTATTAATATTTCTAGTGTTGAGATCACTGGCAAAATGCAAAAGGGATTAAAAAAATTAAATAAAATCATCCAGAAAGGATGAGGACAGGGAAATGGTCTGTGGTCACCACCTTCAGAACCATTCCTTCAGTTGTCCTGCTAATTGCTTCTGATTTCCACCTGTTTTTTGTTCCATTTGCACAACAGCTGGTGAAATAGATTCACTATAAGTGTTGCTCCCTAACTGGGCAGGCTGATCTCCCAGAAGTGTGAATGACTTTGTGTTACACTGTGTTGTTTACGTGTTCCCTTTATTTTTAGCAGTATAAAGCAGCGTATGTCATCACGAAATGATTTGAGTAAAAAAAATAAAAAATTACTGATCTCAAAATTATGGCAGTTCTTTAAAGATGGCACCTTTGAGTTGGCAGCCTGCTACAAGAGCTCCGCTCACTTTCTCTTTTATTTGTACTTTTTCAACCTTTTTTGTTACTGAATGTTGATTGTACGTTGTGTGGACCCATTGTGAACTATTGTCGATGTTTTTGGCTGTGACAGTCGTTGGAGGAGAGTATCTGCGCTTGTTGTTTTGCGACTTCATGCTGCGATTACTGCGAACGAGAGTGGAAATTTTGACGCTATTGGATTGTCGCCACCTGACTGACATGGGATGGCCGCGGGACGCTTGTTGTTTTGCATCTTAAGGGACAGCATTTTTGCAATCAGTCATGTTTTTGTTTTGTTTTTTTCCGGACGAGATGTGGAGAGGAATGGGAGCCGGCGCTAGACAGTTCAGTGAAGCTCGAGAGACGATTGGATGGGACATGAAGATTTCAACCAATCTTTCTGCATGTGTGTGAGAAAACTGCAGTTGCTTATTGCTTTCAAACTCAACTTGTAGCAAACGTGAGTGACATCATGAACGCTGTGAACGCAACATCTTTCAACCTGCTGACCTCATACAGGTCAAAGGAAATTGCAATGTTGCTCCTTTTGCTCATCTCTAACAGACATCTGCATGAAGTGGGAAGACAATTGCACCTTCTATATGCGAAGTGCCAAAGTGAAGGAAGAGATGGTGTATTTCGATTAGAGAGGAAGATTTTGTCTGGTTATATGTGATAGTATTGTTTAATGTTTTGTGTATATTTTTTGTTTGTTTTTGTGTATAGTTTGTATAAAATAGTTGTACAGTTTCTGTTATTTGTTTTTGTATACAGTTTGTATAAAATAGTTGCACAGTTTCTGTTGTTTGTTTCTGTGTACAGTTTGTATAAAATAGTTGTACAGTTTGTTGTACAGTGGACCCCTGCATACTAGTGATTCGGCACCCGCGGTTTCACCTATTCATGGATTCTTTTTTTAAAAATTTGTTTTACAATAATTTTTTTTAAATTATTTTCTTTTTGTTTTTTCATTTTGGGGGGCAATCGCAAAAATGGTTTATCCCTGCTTATTCTAGATTTGGGGTGGTTAGAGCGTCTGCCTCACAGAGCGTCTGCCTCACAGTTCTGAGGAGCAGGGTTCAATCCCCGGCCCCGCCTGTGTGGGGTTGGCATGTTCTCCCCGTGCCTGTGTGGGTTTTCTCCGGGCACTCCGGTTTCCTCCCACATCCCAAAAACATGCATTAATTGGGGACTCTAAATTGCCCGTAGGTGTGAATGTGAGTGCGAAAGGTTGTTTGTTTGTATGTGCCCTGCGATTGGCTGGCAACCAGTTCAGGGTGTACCCCGCCTCCTGCCCGATGATAGCTGGGATAGGCTCCAGCACGCCCGCGACCCTAGTGAGGAGAAGCGGCTCAGAAAATGTAATGGCCGTCAATTACCCACAGGTTTTCGCTTTTCGCGGTGCGGCCTTATCCGCTGTACAGTATATGTATGTCTGCATGTATGTGTATTTATTTTTACTTGCTTTTATTTTGCCTTTTTTACTCTGCTGTCTGCAGCCAGGTCAGTTTAGCAAAAGATAATCTGTTCTTAATTGCCTTACCTGGATGTTCATTAAATAAAAAGAAATGTTTTTGCTCATAAATTTTGCTGTGCCTGCTTTTTGGCGCTACTTCTTCACATGTGGACTAAAGACTAAACTAAGCATGTGCAAGGTGAATCAGCTGATTAATAACATGTTCCTGATTGGAGCAATTGCAAGTATTACAACTGACCCTGTGTTACAACTGCCTCTGGTCTCCCCTTTAGCAGTAAATGCAGAATGGTAATCCACAAACATTGGGATGGAATCAACTGTGCCCTAGTTATTCTCTGTATAAACAAATGGATTATTACTGTGCATTGGTTTTCCTTGAGCACAGTTTAGCCTTGATCCTTTTTTATTTGATACATTGATTCCATTTGTATTTTACGAGTATTAACCCTCACGTGTCTCTTGTCAACAGGTAGTTTACTTTACAGCCACTTTCCCTTATGTAATGTTGGTTGTTCTGTTGGCTCGTGGACTAACTTTACCCGGTGCCATGGACGGCATAATGTTCTACCTCTATCCTGACCCGACAAAGTTGGTGGACCCTCAAGTAAGTAATAAAGCGCCAGGCCAAAATAAATAAATCAACCAAGTACATTGACGGGATGCCCAATCAGCTGAATAGGCAAAATCCTGTATATCACATTAAATTCAGATATGATTGTTTCAATTGTTTGATCAAGGGAAAGTTAATATTTCATTTTCTGATATACACACTCAGGTTTGGATGGATGCAGGTGCACAAGTCCTGTTCTCTTTTGGGATTTGTCAAGGAAGTTTGACAGCTCTTGGCAGTTACAACGAGTTTAATAATAACTGTTACAAGTAAGTTCTCATTCCCATTTGTGTCCCGTACTTTCGCCACCATTTTCTTTCTGTTTAGCCATTTTCTGCTTCAACAATATTTTCATTCATAGCACGTGAAGGTCAATGTTCTCTCTTGTTTATCAAAAGACCGGATGTCACCTTTCAAGGCCAATGCTCTTTTAAATCCTGGTGCTGTTTAAACTGTTTATTTTCCCTTTACAACACAGCATTGAATAACTTGTTGAGGACATTTTGGATTGATCCACACTTAACGTATATGATATGTATGAAGAAGTTTCACAAGTCTAAACAGGGACCTGACATTCTTATTTTTTTCCCTCTCATTTTTCCCACCAAAGTGAACAGAGTGGAGTCTGCTACCCGGTGGTGACAGATATATACTACAACATACAGCCTCTGATTAATATAGATTGATAGATATTTTAGAAAGATACTGTTGATACATAGATGATAGATACTGAAACTCTTTAGCACAATACCTTGACATTTAATTTTCAGTAAGTGTTTTTCAACTTAGTGAGGTACATTTTTTTTGACTTCACATTCCAACTGAATCATATAAGTACATTTGTTTCCTTCCTATGTTTAAGTACAGTGTCTAATGTTACAGTGGTTTACAGTAATATGAAATATACTTTTTTAAAAGTAATAAAACATCTGTCTCGTTTTGATGAATACCTAGGCCTGCTGTGCTACTGTTAGTCATGAGGGCGTTACTTGTAGAGCTAAGTGTTTTTTTTTTAGGTGGTACTTGGTGTAAAAAGTTGGAGAACTACTGCTGAAGATGGATGATGCATGGATGGCTAGAAAGACAGACAGATATAGTCAGTCAGTCAGACAGACAGAGTCAATAGTCAAACATTATGTGTGTTGTCAAGTTGGTCTACAGGTCTGAATAGAATAAATGTTTCTTTGTTTTTTCCCTTAGGGACACATTTGTTCTGTGTTTGGTGAATGGTGGCTCAAGCTTTGTGGCAGGCTTTGCTATCTTTTCGGTTTTGGGATTCATGTCCTACGAACAAGGATTGCCAATATCTGAAGTGGCTGCTTCTGGTAAGAATCTAAGTATAACTCACAATTTTTGCGTCATTCATACAGAGCAAATATTCAATAATAATTATGCCAAATGCATTTTGAGTTTATTCGTCTCCTCAAATGCTGGTGTTTTGAGTCATCTTGTAAAGACCCATAATTTGTCAAGTGCTTTAAATGGTTTTGTGATGATTGAGACCTTACTTGGGTTGCACCTGCATGACTTGTTTGAATTATGACTGTTATGTGTCTAAATACAGGACCCGGCCTGGCTTTTATAGCATATCCAAGAGCTGTAGCAATGATGCCTTTCCCACAGTTGTGGGCTATATGCTTCTTCCTCATGGTAATCCTGCTGGGTGCTGATACACAGGTCAGGTGAAAATGTGCTTGTGGAACTTTTGGTGGCTTTCTGCTTTGTGTTGACGTGTCTTTCTTCTGGTAGTTTGTGAGCTTGGAGTGCCTGATGACCTCCGTGACAGATATGTTCCCGACTATTTTCCGGAGGGCTTATCGCCGAGAACTGCTGCTGCTTTGTCTCTGCTCCGTTTGCTTCTTCCTTGGGCTTCTTCTCGTCACTGAGGTGAGAGCACAACTCTGTCCTTATCATGTTGTTTTGGTGCTCAGTGTATTTAAGTTATCAAATGATAGCACTGTGGTCCACTGATTTGTGTTAATGACTGCAAATGTACAGTATGTTGTGTCATGATCGGTCGACACTATTTTCTTGTAGGGGGGCTTGTATTTCCTTCAGCTTTTTGACCATTACGTCTGCAGCGGCAACAACCTTCTCCTCCTATCAGTGTGTCAGTCCATAGCAATTGGATGGATATATGGTAAGTCGTTGTGGCTGTCAGTCATCATACATTTTCATGTCTGTTTAGTTTCATGCAGAATGGGAGCATGGGGATATTCAAACATTTCCTCAAGATTCAAACATTTCCTCAAAAGTCTAACAGTGTCTAAACTCCAAATTAAGTTTCAGCCAACCTCACACAATGTATGTAGCACATACTCAATTCAAGATATCTATCTACATGTCCCTTTTCAGATATGTTGAATCAGGTTTTGACTGGGTGAAATGATGTTGTAGATATCTGTATTTGGAATAATGACTTGTTAAAATGGTGTTGTAAATATCTCATACAGGAGTAACAGATATCCATCCATTTTCTACACCGCTTATCCTCACTGGGGTCGCGGGTATGCTGGCGCCTATCCCAGCTAACTGTGGGGAGGAGGCGGGGTACACCCTGAACTGGTTGCCAGCCAATCGCAGGGTACATGTAAACAAACAACCATTCGCACTCACATTTACACCTACGGGCAATTTAGAGTCTTCAATCAACTTACCATCCATGTTTTTGGGATGTGGGAGGAAACCGGAGTACCCGGAGAAAACCCCACACAGGCATGGGAGAACATGCAAACTCCACACAAGCGAGGCCAGATTTGAACCCAGGTCCTCAGAACTGTGGGGCGGATGTGCTAACCAGTCAGTCACCGTGCCGCCTGGAGTAACAGATATCTATAATTTAATTGTAGATATCTGCAATTCACGAGCAGACCTCTGCAACTGAATTGTGGCTATCTGTAATGAAAAAACCCATACACAAATGGCAAAAGTAACATCATTTGTCCCAGGCAAAATGACATTGCAGATATACAGATATCTCTATCTGTCGTTTCAAGCAGTCACAATTACGTTAGATAGCTTAAATTAAAATTCCAACTATTTAAAATGTAATTATGACTAGCCATAAAGAAGAAGAAGAAGAAGAAGAAGAATCACCTTTTATTGTCATGAACATGCATGCATGTACACGAAATTTGTTCTCTGCATTTAACCCATCACAGTGAACACATACACGTTAGTGGAACACACTGGACATTGTACATTGTTTATTTAACGAGTTCAATACATTTTACGTGAATCGTTAAGTAGCTTTTGTTCTATTTTTCTAAACAGTGTTAATGTTCAAACTCTGCATAATTTTGATGTCTTGCAATATAGTACTGAATATACCTTATAGGAATACAACCTCGTTTTTGCGGAGTCTAGTAGCTACTGGATCTTAATGTTGGTCATTATGGTGGTCCTATGGTGGCTACGTTTGTTCTTGTTGTTGGTTTTTTAAGTAGTAGCCTACTTTGTGTCAAACGTTTGAGAAACAATGGTTTAGGGGAATTAATATACAGGACAAATTTGTTTGCAAGGGCTCTCTCACTCGAGACACAGGCAATGCTAGTGTGAGATGTTACTTTTGGCATAAGTGGACGTTCCAGAAAAAGAAAAAGAAAAAAAAGAAAAAGAAGGTCCATAGCCAATCAGGCTGGATAGGAAAAGTACAGGCTCTTGTCCAAGTGTACTGTCAATCACATCGACGACCAGCCAATAAGATCAACAGGTGGGCGGGCGCTTCCACCCAAAAAGGTTACATACCGTTAACTTCTTGATTAGCAGCCAGTATCGCTAGCCAAAACCACGTACGGGGGAATCGTAAAAATCCTTCCCATTGAAAAAAACAACTTTACTTGTGCTCTTCTTTTCATGAAAAGGAAGTGTTCAGATAAAACTGTTACCATGGCAGCATCCGTTCTTATTTCTCCTGAGAACGCTTAGTGTAAAACGAACCCTGGGAACCACCAGCCTATTCGACTTCCGTAATGGATGCTGATTGGCTCGTAGTTTGTTGACCTCCTTTAAGGACACTGATTGGTCAGTGCCGGGGGGAGGGGGATGGAGGATGAGGGGAGTGGCAGTCACAATTGCACAATCGTGTCATTATTTGGATTCAGATTAAGCTTCATATTTAAAACCGTTATGAATGTATAAATGTATACACCTGCGACAAGGGAAAAATAAAAACTTAATAGAAAAAAGAGACATTGATTTACTTTGAGTGGTTAGCACATCTGCCTCACAGTTCTGAGGACAAATCCCGGCCCCGCCTGTGTGGAGCTTGCATGTTCTCCCCGTGCCTGCGTGGGGTTTCTCCGGGCACTCCGGTTTCCTCCTACATCCCTAAAACATGCATGGTAGGTTGATTGAAGACTCTAAATTGACCTTAAGTGCGAATGTGTGCGCGACTGATTGTTTGTTTCTATGTGCCCTGCGATTGGCTGGCGACCAGTTCAGGGTGTACCCCGCCTCTCGCTGGCAGATAGTTGGGATAGGCTCCATCACGCCCGCGACCCTTGTGAGGATAAAGCGGTACAGAAAATGGATGGATGTGGATGGGCCTGCTGCCCTCTGCTGGAAAATACTGTACAATGCATC
Source organism: Phycodurus eques (assembly GCF_024500275.1). Lineage (NCBI taxonomy): Eukaryota > Metazoa > Chordata > Actinopteri > Syngnathiformes > Syngnathidae > Phycodurus > Phycodurus eques. The sequence goes on from NC_084534.1 coordinate 21,026,837, forward strand.
AAATCAAATAGATTTGTGACACATTAAAACTTTAGTTAAAACGTCGTAAAAATGTATTTTTTTAGGTACAAAAGATCAAATTCCAATATATATATATATATATATATATAATATATATATATATATATATATATATATATATATATATATATAATATATATATATATATATATATATATATATATATTTATTTATTTTCTCCTCTCGGTTTCGGTTTGTCCCTTTAGGGACGCCACAGCGTGCCATCCTTTTCCAAGTAAGCCTATCTCCTGGATTCTCCTCTCGAACACCAACTGCCCTCATGTCTCCCCTCATGACATCCATCAACCTTCTCTTTGGTCTTCCTCTAGCTCTCTTGCCTGACAGCTTCATCCTCATCATCCTTCTACCAATATACTCACTATTTCTCCTCTGGACGTGTCCAAACCGTCGAAGTATGCTCTCTCTAACTTTGTCTCCAAAACATCGAACCTTGGCTGTCCCTCTGATGAGCTCATTTCTAATTTTATCCAACCAGGTCACGCCGAGAGCGAACCTCAACATCTTCATTTCCGCCACCTCCAGCTCTGCTTCCTGTTGTCTCTTCAGTGCCACTGTCTCTAATCCGTACATCATGGCTGGCCTCACCACTGTTTTATAAACGTTGCCCTTCATCCAAGCAGAGACTCTTCTGTCACATAACACACCTGACACCTTCCTCCACTCGTTCCATCCTGCTTGGACCCATTTCTTCACTTCCTGACCACACTCACCATTGCTCTGGACGGTTGACCCCAAGTATTTAAAGTCCTCCACCCTTGCTATCTCTTCTCCCTGTAGCCTCACTCTTCCCCCACCTCCCCTCTCATTCATGCACATATATTCTGTCTTACTTCGGCTAATCTTCATTCCTCTGCTTTCCAGTGCATGCCTCCATCTTCCTAACTGTTCTTCCACCTGCTCCCTGCTTTCACTGCAGATCACGTCGTCTGCAAACATCATGGTCCACGGGGATTCCAGTCTAACCTCATCTGTCAGCCTATCCATCACCACTGCAAACAGGAAGGGGCTCAGGGCTGATCCCTGATGCAGTCCCACCTCCACCTTAAATTCGTCTGTCACACCTACAGCACACCTCACCGCTGTTCTGCTGCCCTTGTACATGTCCTGTATTATTCTAACATACTTCTCTGCCACTCAAGACTTCCGCATGCAGTACCACAGTTCCTCTCTGGGTACTCTGTCATAGGCTTTCTCTAGATCTACAAAGACACAATGTAGCTCCTTCTGACCTTCGCTGTACTTTGCCATCGACATCCTCAAGGCAAATAATCCATCTGTGGTACTCTTTCTAGGCATGAAACCAGACTGTTGCTCGCAAATACTCACTTCTGTCCTGAGTCTAGCTTCCACTACTCTTTCCCATAACTTCATTGTGTGGCTCATCAACTTTATTCCTCTATAGTTCCCACAGCTCTGCACATCACCCTTGTTCTTAAAAATGGGCACCAGCACACTTTTCCACCCTTCTTCAGGCATCTTCTTGCGCGCTAGAATTCTATTGAACAAGCTGGTCAAAAACTCCACAGCCACGTCTCCTAGATGCTTCCATACCTCCACAGGAATGTCATCAGGATCGACTGCCTTTCCATTTTTCATTCTCTTTAATGCCTTTCTAACTTCCCCCTTACTAATCATGGCCGCTTCCTGGTCCACCACACTTACTTCTTCTACTCTCCCTTCTCTCTCATTTTCCCCATTCATCAACTCCTCGAAGTATTCTTTCCATCTAGCTAATACACTGCTGGCACCAGTCAACATATTTCCATCTCTATCCTTAATCACCCTAACCTGGTGCACATCCTTCCCATCTCTATCCCTCTGTCTATATATATATATATATATATATATATATAATAGGATCAAAAATGAGAAAGTTGCTGGAAGTTGTCTACTACAATAATCCTTGATTTAAAAAAAAAATAAAAAAAACAATTGGTTAACTCTTGACTAGAATAGGTCATTAAGACCCTTTACATTGCACACATTCCTTTAATGTATCTTGGCTTAGACAACTTGGCATGGACTTCTATATAAGTATCAGTCCCGCGGTTCTTACGCACTTCATCTGCCAAATATTTTGTCCTCTTTTTGTTCTTCCCATCACTCCTGGTTAAGCTTATTCAAGGTTGAGGGGCCATTAGATTCTAAGGAGGACTTTGCGCTCATTACGTAACACTTTGTTCTACCCTTTTGTTAACAGGGATTTAGTAAAAACTCAGAGGGGTTTAGGCTTGGAGCAGAAATATATTTTGTTAGGTTTCACACTGGAGAGAGTGTCATACTGCAAAACAACACACATGCTCTCAGCTGGCACTAAATTGGGTACACCATTGAGATCCAATACTAGAGCGCTATCAAACTATTGCATTTACCGAGATTACAAAATTCATTTCCAAGCGAAAATATGTTTTTTTTTTATTGTGGCTGTTTACAGTAGTAGAATTATTCTAATTAGAAGTTTGAAGTAACTTGGATTTTGGTTATATTATGTAAATGTAAGTAATAGAAATACAAACTTGTAGATTTATTTCTCTCAAGCAGATGCAAGCACTCCTTTTTAAGCACATTTTGATGGGACGTTAACAAGTCTGAAATATATGTACTTTTATGTAGTTATTAAATTCTACCAATTTGTACGTCAAAACAGACTTTTCATTTTCTATTTGATAAACAGGTGCAGATCGTCTCTACGACAACATTGAAGAAATGATAGGGTATCGTCCATGGCCATTAATGAAGATTTGCTGGCTTTACATTACCCCTGCTGTTTGTCTGGTGAGTGCAATCATGTGGTAGGTGCAAGTCATTTCCATGACAAAGGCAATGAATTCACGTATGGCAAATGTCTTAACGTCACACTCACAAATCCAATACATGTAATCTATGTCTGGAGTTTTCTCACAAAGCTTCTTGTTGTTGTTCTTCTCTCAAGCTTGAAATGACATGCTTGAAATGACATGAGAAGAGGAACAAGGAAGAGGTGCATGAGAAGAAATTAAGGATTTAAACTTTGTGACGTGAGGAATTTGAGAAAGGTGCTGGTGTCAGTGCCAGGTGGGTTAGGATGGCGGGAACACAGAGAACACTGAGAAACATATTTTATTGTCTACTGTAAGTGGGTAAGAATCATGTAACTCTTATTGTACGCCATTTGTGGTATATTGTGATAATTGTTGAAAATTAAGATATAAATGGTAATTGCTTTTGATGTGATGGCCAGCATGACAGTGTGTGATGTTGGAATAAAAACCTTTGACCCCAGAAAATTATATCTAAAAAAAATAAAATAAATGAATGCACAGGGGGTCCTCGGTTTACAACAGAATTCTGTTCTTAGGCGGTGACATAACCTGAATTTGGGAGTTGGAACGCGTTGCCTATCATTAATGCACATTAGCTAGAGGGGGAATTTGAAGTGTTAAAACTGCTCACAAGATTTGAATGTCGCTTCATTTCACTAAGCCCGCCCCTCAAGTCTCTGACCGAAGCCACAACCCAACATGACGTGCACAAGATGTGCGCCGTACGTAACGTGGAGTGTAAACAAGCTGACGTTAACCACGGCTGCTACGTTGGTAGCATGACTTCATTCCAATAGAGTGTTACTATAACAGTAAGGGCTCAAGTTTTGAAACAGTGCATCTGCGGTGGAGCGCAAATGTCAGTGGATCTGAATATGCATGCAAGCGCAAGGCTTTCTGCACGTGTTTACCAATTTCGCATATCAGTCTTCGCCAAGCTGGGCGTTCCGGTGAAGCAGAGGGAGTGTCCTTGGACATGCGCCTAGCGGAGTGACTATTGGCAGAAAGTCAATGTAACTTTATGCCTCCCCTCGTCTAACTTTCGGCGCAGGTTAGACCACTGGTCTAATGTGATTTTGGATTAATTTGATCAGGGCACAGGCAGGCAGATACTGAGCTCTGTGGACATATTTAAGTCGCCAGCGGTTATCACCGGCTCATTCTGTACAGTAGACCCGCTCACTTTGTCTGTTGCCACACTAGCCAGAGCAGTGACAATGCTCCACTCACGCACGGATCGCTGCAATTACGCCTCGTCCTCTTCCGCACAGAGACGTCTCCGTCAAAACTGTCAGGTACGCCACATTTAAAGGAAATGAGAGGAGCCACTTTGATCGGCGACGAATGAAGCTCCCACAGTGGTGCAGCCTGCCCACCAGGTCCGCCGGGCTGCCCTCATCTACGACATTACCAACACCGGACGGACTAACCTGCCTCTGGTATACAGTTGCACCACCCGGCGTGCAGGATTTACGGCGTTTATGAAAATGGCGCCCTAAATGTGTTCAGTAAGATGTTTTATTTTTTGGAAAGTACAATCAATCAAAAATCCCCAAAAGATGATAAACTTACCTGTCAAGCAAAAATGTTCCTAATTCAGTGTCGGTTCTGAATCCTCTCAGCTGCTTGTGGCCCATCTATTGGTCAAACATTACACATCTTGTTTTGTCTTTGGATCTCGCCAATTCCTTCTTTTGAAACTTTTGTTGCAAACTGGAGGTCAATATTCCCCCGTAGTTTCAGCAAAGCTCCACAAGCCCAACTGAATGCAGCATATTAGTGTGAGGCCACCAACCTATGCTAACACAGTCGTAAAGTAATTATTACAGTAACAATTTGTATGAAAAACATTTCCAGGCTGTAAATCTACCTAAGAGCATAATTGCATAAGTCATTTTTAACTTACCGTCACAGTGTCAATAAAATACCAATGTCTTTTTCTTCATTTCCTTTTGGCTTATACAGGAGTCGCCACAGCGCATCATCCTTTTTTCAACTAAGCCTGTCTTCTGCATCCTCGTCTCGAACACCAAAAGACTGCATGTCCTCCCTAACTACATCTACAGTATCATCCTTCTCTTAGAGGAAGCTCTAGTTCTCTTGCCTGGCAGTTCTCTCCTCATTGTCCTTCTACCAATATACTGTACTCGCTAGCTCTCCTATGGACTTGTCCCAACCATCAAGTCTAGTCTCTAACTTTGTCTCCAAAACATCTAACCTTGAATGTCCCTCTGACGAGCTCATTTCTAATCCTATCCAATCTGCTCACTCTTAAAGAGAACCTTTATTTTCATTTCTGCCTCATCAAGCTCTGCTTCTTGTTGTCTCTTCAGAGCCACTGGCTTTAAACTGCACATCATGGCTGGCGTTAACTTACTGTCTTGTAAGTTTTTCCCTTCAACGTAGCGGAGACTCCTCTATCACATAACATGTGATAGAGAAGTAACACTTTCCTCCACCACCTGCTTACCACACTCACTATTGCTCCGGGCAATTGACAAGTATTACTGTGCATGATTCCACCTTTCTAAAGGTACTTTCACCTTCTTCATGTTCGCAGGGCAGATAATCCATGAACATAAAGTTCCACGAGGATTCCATTCTCACCTCATCTGTCCGTCTATCCATCATGAAAATGCCAATGTGCTTGCCAAAACTTTATTTTTTGTCGCTCTAGATTCACACTCATCTAGGTCATGGTAATCCGTATATGTTGAATCAAGGCAACGGGACTCTTGCTTTTTGTTGAATTTGTTGTTTTTTTTTGTGTTTTCTGATAACATTTAAAAAAACGACTTACACAATTACGCTCAGAAGCACCGTAACAGGGAAGGAAAAACATGCAATTGCCTGTGGCCATAAGAACAAAAATTCCTTTTTAAACCTGTCACTAGACACTCCTCCGAGCTACTCTTGAACATGCCCACTCAAGAGCAGACAACAGCACAGTATTGCTGGTCATGTAAGCAGAGATAATCAAATGTTAAGCAAACCAGCCTGCAAAAGGCCAAAAAAAACAAAAAGTTTAGCATTTTTCCAAACAAGCTATGTAAATTGGGTAAATCTGTTACAGATTGATAATATAGACAATTGATGACAAATTAATAGTTAATGGAAACATTAAGGGTTACTATGAAGTGATTATTTCGTATTTTGTCATGTACTCGAGTAGTCGACAGCCCTCCGACGCACTAAAAAAAAAAAAATCTACGTTTTCTTTTTTATTTTACTACTAACATTTCATTTTGGGCGGCACGGTGGACGACTGGTTAGAGCGTCACCCTCACAGTTCTGAGGACCCGGGTTCAATCCCCGGCCCCACCTGTGTGGAGTTTGCATGTTCTCCCCGTGCCTGCGTGGGTTTTCTCCGGGCACTCCGGTTTCCTCCCACATCCCAAAAACATGCATTAATTGGAGACTTTAAATTGCCCGTAGGTGTGAATGTGAGTGCGGATGGTTGTTTGTTTGTGTGTGCCCTGCGATTGGCTGGCAACCAGTTCAGGGTGTAACCCGCCTCCTGCCCGATGACAGCTGGGATAGGCTCCAGCACGCTCGCGACCCTAGTGAGGAGAAGCGGCTCAGAAAATGGATGGATGGACATTGCATTTTATTCTCATTTATGAGGATGGACTTCTATCCTTAAACTGCATACTGTATGTTGCTACTGAGTGTATGGTAAAAACTCTGTACAGAATTTGAGACAACAAAATCAATCTTTGCTACATGGTTTGCATTCGTGATTTGCATTAGCACGCTAGCGATTACCATTTTAGGTAAAAAACAAAACAAAACAAAACAAAACAAAAAACACTACCATTCAGCTTACTCATACATCATGTTATATGTACATTACACATCTAATATTGTCCTTAAAAAAAATCACTTACAGATGCTCCTCTGTCGTTTTTGGCAAATTATATCAGTGGCCCAACACTGCCTCCCTATGCAATAAATGTCCGTTTGAAATATTGGTTCCAGCAGCGCAAACCTGGTTCAGTTTAAAAAAAAAAAAAACTGTTTTCTTTTTTTGGAGTCGTGGCGGAGCTTCGAGGCTGAAATTCTGCGTCAACCTATTTTTGAAGTTGACTTAGCCGAGTTATTGAATTTTTTTCCCTCCCTAGTCAGTACTATTGTAAACTGAGAACCCCTTGTATTTTTTATTAATAGTACTGTATTTCAGTACAGTATAATATTTCTTCTTTCAATTTATCTCAACTCCTTAAAAATTGTGATTGGCTTTACCTTTTTGTGTGGTGTCTTGAGTTTAGATTTTAGTTAATTGCTCTATGATAGGCTACGGCAAATGTGTGTGGTTGTTCATGTGTGCATTTATGGCTTCAGATTGTACAAGGGATCAGCATTATAAACACTTACTTGGACTATTGATAGAAAGTTTGATCTCATCAACAATAGAGCCCAGACAAACCATACCCGGGACATGATAAGGATCGGTGAGACAACAGCTGTCAAAATTATCTATTCAGAGTCAATGGGTGTGCAGTAAAGCAAATTCTGTGCCAATCAGTGCTGATAATTACTTATTATTGTGGTATGCTAACTAAACATGCTGTACTAAAAAGAAATGTATAAATGTGCTTCATTGAGGCAATGGTTGCACAAAGCAGGAATTTGGAAACTTTTCATGGGAATTCTATAGTCTGTCTATAAAGGAAACTTCGGGAAAAAAACATACCGCAATATAATCATGACTACTGACGTATAGCCGACTGTTTACATTTGATGCCATATTAAATTCATCAACCAATAAATCAAAATGTCAAAGAATATAATGTATTATATATTTTCGAATATTAATTTTTATGCATATTGCTGATAACAAAACAAGATGTCCATTTTTATGTTGGTGTAACTCCCAATTTGTAGAAATGATCAATTATCATGGATTCCCATGCAAAGTGTCCCAGTAGTCGGACTAGATGTCTCCACGTTTCCTTTGATAATCATCACAAAACTCTTAAGGGAAGTTTCTAAAAAAAAATCCACGGAACTTTCCAGCCTTCTGCAATCGTTGAGGTCCTACTAATCATGACTGGAGTGACGGTGAATGCAAACTGAACGTCTGAAGGTTTTTATCTTTGTTTTGTTTTCTTACTTGCTAGGGTACCTTCGTCTTCTCCTTGGTGAGGTACAAGCCTCTCAAATTCAACAAAACCTACGTCTACCCAACCTGGGCCTACGCTCTGGGCTGGTGCTTGGGACTGTTCTGTGTTCTGCTGGTGCCTCTCTGGATCCTCTTTAAAGTGACACAGATGAAAGGCACAGTACGGCAGGTATGCGTTTGGTAAAGTTGAGAGAGTAGGTGAAAAGGGGACTATTAGGTCTGTGGTCATTTTGATATCAGGGGGCTCATAAAAAGCTTATCAATAGCATTTGTGTTACTTTAAGCTTCATGAAAGACAATCGATCATCTTCAACGCTTCACAGATTGATTTCTCCTTTTCTACTACCTTTATATAAGATTCTGATGAAAGGGGACCTTTAAGGTTTCAAATTATAGTTATTACCTTGCATTCCTAAACAGAAAAAAATAGTTTTAGTGGATGAATATTATGCTTGAATCCTTTAAACTCAAATTTGGGTATGAAAAGGTGAAGTCAGTTTGAAAATTCTTCATTCCTGTTTGAAATAGTACGATTTTTGAGAGCTCATTGAAAATATAAGAGAAAGATCAGGTCTCTCAAACAAATAGGGACGGACTGCATAATGAATGTATGAAGCACTGTATCACCTGTTTGTTGTCATTGACCTCCACCTTATAATAACAGCCTAGGCCACAAAGTGTGTCTGCGACCTCACCTCACCTTTTTCTTCATGACACTGCTGATTGTCTCATGCGAATCTAACACGAAGACTCAGCATTGCGATGGATCCCAATGCAGTGAATAATTATTGTACATGCTGGACTCATAGCAGTTAATTACCTTAACCCAGTGTTTCCCAACCTTTAGTGAGTCAAGGCATATATTTTACATGAGAAACATGTCATGGCACACCACCAAACAACAATGTCACCAAAAGTATGTAATATACTGCATGGATGATGATCTCATCTCAATTTACTCACTGATTTACTTTGAAATGTGGGCCTGTTTAGTTGAACACAAAGTTATGATTCTGTTTTATGAACGTCAACAGGTGGATACACAGTTGAATTTAATTCAAATTTAATTGTTCATGCCTGTCACTAGACGTCGCTGGCATAGATAGATAAATATCCATCCATCCATCCATCTTCTTTACCGCTTATGCTCACGCCGGTCACGGACGTGCTGGAGCCTATCCCAGCTATCTTCAGGCGGGAGGCGGGGTACACCCTGAACCGGTCGCCAGCCAATCGCAGGGCACATAGAAACAAATTTAGCAATTTAGAGTCTTCAATCAACCTACCACGCATGTTTTTGGGATGTGGGAGGACACCGGAGTGCCCGGAGAAAACCCACCCAGGCACGGGGAGAACATGCAAACTCAACACAGGCAGGACCGGGATTTGAACCACAGTCCTCAGAACTGGGAGGCAGATGTGCTAACCAGTCGTCCACCGTGCCGGCGAGAGATAAACAAAGATATATTATTTGTAGTAAATAAATGTTTTTTTTTTGGACCAAATAAGTGGAATTGGATAATCTCTCGTGACATACTAGTTGGAAATCACTACGTTAACGAGCAGGCTTCCTTAGTCTTTACATACGACCAACTGTCTGCAAGCCTGCCTTTGCGAATGTTTGCGTAGGATGAGCAGCACGCAGTTGTTACCTTGGCAACATGCAGTCTGGCCAAAAATGACCCCACACTCCCCTGGTTTGGCACTACCATCACTGGTGACACAGGAATGATTAAAGCTCCACCAAGCCTTTTGTGGTCAAGCTTGACGACTAAACCAAAGAACCTGCACTGCTCTGGTCCCACAGCTGCACAGCGCCAGGAACAAAACAAAGCACCAAAACTCAAATGAGTTACTAAAAAAATAGCCGCCCCTAAATTCCACTGAGTATTTCAAGCTCATGCACTGGATTCTTTTAGACGTCCCTAACATGAACTAATGTTTAGCATCACACATATTTTGGGAGATGGAACGAGAATATGACTTCTGCTTAATGTCACCACTTGTAACACATAGCCTTAAAATCCCAGCCACCTCCGAGTGGTGTCTCCTCTCCACCCCAATTTAGCCTGCATTACCATCTTGTGTGAATTTAATAACCACGGGAGTGACAAAGCTGACAGTTTTGTTGCTGGATTCCAAAATGTGCTGCGCTGACAGGATTTTATGCAACATGGTAGTGGGGAAACCCAAATTTGCATGCAAATTCTACATGTAATTATTATTCTTAACATCGATCTGTCATCTGTTGTTGACCTCTTCTGTATCATGTCTGCATTTTTAATACAGTTTCAAATCTGAAAAGGGGAAGGCATAGAAGCTTGAGTATATCAAAGTTAAAGCGTTACCTCATGATTAATCACACAAAATATCACATTAATCATGTATTAACTCAGATTAATCAATCATTTTGACTGCTTATGCGAGTGCAAAAATAAGTGAGGAGACTCCGACTGGTGTACTCGGCGGCAAATTTTGCTTCAAAAGTCACCCCGATGGCACTTTTGAACTCTATTTTCATCAAAGCATAACAAGTTCAAAATACCATCTCAAAACAAAATGTGGTACTTTGTGTGATGTATTTGGCCCCTGTGATTAATCACGATTGATCAAAATTTAAAAGTGTGATTAATCTGATTTTCATACAAACCCCCATTCCAATGAAGTTGGGACGTTGTGTAAAATGTAAATAAAAACCGAATACAGTGATTGGCAAATCATTTTAAACCTATATTCAATTGAATACACTACAAAGACAAGACATTTAATGTTCAGACTGTTAGACTATATAGTTCTTTTGCAAATATTCACTCATTTTTAATTTGATGTTTGCAACATGTTTCAAAAATCCTAGGACAGGGTCATGCGTCCAGGATGCTGTGATAGACTGTGAGAAAACAGCAAGACTTGAAAAGAAAATGACCAACATTGTGTAAGCATAGCTTTCAAAAACCAAAGCCAGGCAGGCATACAGCTATTTGGCAAAATGCCTTGCAAAGGCACTGAAAGAGGCTTGGCGAACTTAAAAATGGGAAGTTGCAGGTGAGAGCCATTATGAATTTGTTGCCTACAGGCAAGCGGCTTGGACAAAACACTTCCACTGACAGTTTAAACTTGTCTGAAAATCCTTATCACTCATCATCATTTACTGTATTAGTCAGATTCTGCTATAGAGTTAAGTAAATCATTAAGGGGCATATTCTCCCGTGTGCCTGAGTTAGAAAAGGTGCGCTGCTGCGCTTTTCTCATGCCAGATTCACACACTGTGTGGAGCAACCCTCAAATGTGGGCATTCCCTGTCAGATCTCATCTTGCTGCATGCATTCTCTTGTGGACTTAAGCACTTTTCCTCTTACACTGGGGGGAAAAAAAAAAGAAAAACGTCCTTACTTTGATCATGTATATTGGTTGCACATGATTAAAATGCAGTAAACTGATGTAATTTTCTTATATAACATTCAAATAATATACGCCAGTTCACCGCATTTTAATTAAGTTTGAATTAAGCCTGGCGAAGGTGCGGGACACACCTGGCCCATAACGCTCACCTACGCTTCCTGACACTCACTAATTACACAACAGCTCGAACGTGTACCAAATTATGCCGGTAGTCAAACAACAGCATAATATGTTCCTGGCTTTTATAATACGTCGCCGTATGTTGTAAGCGACTTCCAGAAAGCTATCAAATAGAAAGACCGAACAAAAGATATTTTACTGCGCTGATCTATTATTAGGGTTCGCCGAACAGCAGCGCGACGTAAATTTGCGCATGTGTATGAAATTGGTTGTCAGAAACCACGGAACGATTCATAAAACAATTGTCGAGAAACCTAGCTTCTGTACAAAGGTAGGACCCAGGTTTTGCCGGATCCTTCTGCAATTACTGACAAATGGGACCCAAATACATGCACACTTGTATCCCCAGCTCTTGTCCAGCCTGCACCATCCAGAAAAACTTAATCTTTCATTGTAAAATATTTGCACATGCATAACAATAAATTCCGCATGAAGTAAAGTTAAATGCAACTTAAAGTTTTTTTTGTAAATATATTTTAAATTCCAAGTACAAACGTATTTACACTCCCATATTTCCAGCTGGAGTGTAGTGTTTTTTGCCCAATATGAAAAATATAAATACTAAACAGGAACAATATGATAACTAATCCTACGATTGACTGGCGAACATTTCAGGGCGCACCCCTCCTTCTCGCCCAGAGTCAGCTGACACACATTCTTCATAGCAACAACAAGCCTGTGAAATGTGACATGTCATGAAGAAAAGTAATTAAACAGCTCTGCTGATCCACGTTGCTGTGCCGTCTAAAACAGTTTAAATTGGATTTGAGTTGGAAATGTAAGAGGAAGAATTAATCAATGTTACATAGCATTGAGTTAGTCTGTAGTGACACTTTCCCACTCATTCTGTAAATGTAAAATGTATGCTTTGTAAATGTATAATGTATTTTTCAGGCTTAAAACATCAGGGTGTCGATGCAGTTTATATTTACAGTATCCAACTGAACGCCTGGAAATTTTATTCTATCCACCCGCTTTCTGATATATATTTAATCATTCCAGGAGCACCAGGGGATGCAGGGACAGCAGCGGTCGAGCTTCTCTTAGTTTTGATTTACACGCTGGCATGAGATAACTGATTCCTATCCAGTTTGTATCCAAAGTCGGAAGAGGCCTGATTTGTTTATCTTGACCCTACCTGCGCATCTTTCGGACTGTTTCTTGTCGACGTGTCTTCACAGAATCTCAAACAGCTTTGTCGCCCGGAAAACAAGCCCCACGACTCGGCAAAGCAACCTGAGCAGTACCCACTGAACCCCAGCAAAACTCTGGCTCCTGCTCCCAATGAGTACAAGGCAAGCGGTGGAGTTGAAATGGAGGTGCAAGTATGAGACCATGAACATTTTCAAAACGTTTTGGAAGCTGGGTGGTTTTAAGTTCTTGTGCCACTGGAGGAGACATCTCTCAACTTGTCTCCATTTATTACTTAGTGGTTATTGCATTTAAATAGATATGGTTAATTTAAATCATTTTCATTTGTCAGTATGCCAAGAAGCAGGCGGGAATATTTTCCTTCGCTAGTTGCGAGCACCGCGGTGCTGCTCTAAAGTTCTTATAAGAACCTATAAGAAAACTGTACCAAAATTAAAGCACTATGATTATGTTTTAACAGGAATATGTCCCGCAACATGTGTGCCTGTGTAAGCTCTTGTGGACCTGTGCAAACTCTAGTAGACTTGATTTGGCAGGAAAAACACTATATTTTGCCTTTTTTATTGCAGTTTAGGAAATAAAAAGAAAATATGGTGTCTCCTTCCATTTCACTTGACAATTAACAAAATTCCTGTGAGAACATGGTCAACTCCTCAATGACTGTTTTGTTTATCCAGTGCGTCATCACTTCCAATTTTCGCTGTGAGGGTGCAACAATTTGCACATTTTGCAGTGACCACATCAGCTGATTGGAATTTGAATCCCTTAATACACATGTTTTAAGGAGTAGTTGATGGACATGTTTTCATAAATGAATTCCGACTTTTGGTACCAAAAACGTTGGCGGCTTTGTTAAAACAAGATTTTAATGTAACTTGTTGTATAAGAATCACTCAAACGTACATCTTTTGATTATGGTCATAAATCCAACCTGTCAATTCTCCACATATCTGCCTTTTAAAAAATGTTTACTGACTAAAAAGTGTCAATTTCTCTTGCTACCCTCAGCAATACAACTCATCTAATGTTACTGAGTTTTTCTTAAAACATGCTTCTATTTTGTTATTTTAACATTTACATTGTCTTTTGTTTGTTTGTTTGTCCACTCTATGTAAATTATGGTTACGATCATTGTGTTAGAAACACGTTATATTCATACTCATATAAATATACATACATGTTATTATCATCTGTTTACACCTGCTGAGTTTAAGAGTACTAAAATCATTAAAATCGTGTTGTGCACACAATAAAACAAAAAAAAGTTGTGGAGTAAGAGGATTTGGACTGCTACGCTGCAGTTGAAACACTTACGCCAATCATTTGATATTTAGTCCATAAAAATGTCTTAAATGCTGAAAAATAAATACAGTTAATTGCAAGATTACAGAGTGGCTCCCAAAAACGTTGTTGAAATGTATTGCAAGAATAAAAATGTAACACAATGTGTGTATTTGGGAGGAAAAAAAAGTGTAAAACATCAAGTGTAAACATCAAATGAAAGTGTTCTTGTAATTATATACGTATATACTGTACACAGCCACACCTAGATTCTACTCCCAAATGTGATATTCGGCTTTTGAGTAAAATTTTAGGATGGACCGAAAAGCCACTATAACCTTCACAGGTGAACTTAATTTGACCGTCTCTACACTTGTGGCTGTGGCTGTTACGGCATTATAGAGTGTCATTAACAGGTTGCAGCAGAGATGCAGAGAGACTGGAAGAGTCACAGAAAGGCATAGAATGTGGACGACTGGACGTCCTCGGAAATGAAAATAGAACACCTGTTGTGAATTTTCCCATTCAGCTCTTTATTAGAGAACCACAAGTTGTGCAAAAAGTATTGAAACAAGTAACAGTTCGAATAGGGGAAATAAAGTTCACCTATAAAGGTGCATTTTAGATTTAACCTGAAACTTTACCCAAAAGCCAAACATCCCTAACTTTTTGTGAGTCGTGTATTTTATGTGTTGAAACTCATCTTTTTAAACGGATTGTTTAAACAGAACAACAACAGTAATGTAATACATAAGAACAAGTCTTAGGTATCTGCGCCATGTACAGTATTTCAGTTTTCCTAATCATGCTTCATGTTACTGCTCTAAGTTCCACTACTCTATTTGAAATGTGACTGCACTACAATGTACAAGTGGTAAGCAAGGACAAGTAGAGGGTGTTAAATCATCTAAATACGCAATATATGGAGGAAATATTTAACACATACTGTAGGGTTTTGTTCTTAGATTAAATTATAAATTATTTGTGTTGACGGTGAGCTTTTACATATTTTTACTACGTAACAAAGGTTGAACAAAATCTGCATTTGAATGTTGAACAAAATCTCTGATGTTGCACCGTCATCGTGGGTGATGAGACTCATCTCAGTGAGGAGCTATGGAAGTTATTTGTTTAACTGTTTCTTTGTTTTTTTTGTGTGTTATTTTGTGAAGTCATCACAGAAGTGTATGATGCTGATCAAGCGTGATGGTGACCATACATTGAACCAGAAATGGAACTTGTGGCATTGTAGAATACAGTGGAACCTCGATAAAACGGACCCCGATATAACGGATATTGGATAAAACCGACCGTCGGGACTGGACAATGTGTCCAAAAATAGACAGTCGCTTAGGCTGCCGTTGACAAAGTCTATTGGTTCCGAGTCACAGGTATACAACATGCTATTTTTGGTACAGTAACATTTTTCTTTTTTTTTTTTGTCAAGCAGTTTGCCTCTGGCAACTGATTTGGAACTAGGAAGCACACTAATTCCTAGCGGCGCATGTAAGCTACTCACCCATGATGAGTACTGGTGGGTGGAGTTTCCTCTGCATTTTTTTTTCCATATCCGTTAGCCGTTTTTACTTTCCTTTCAGTAACAAGGAACAAAGCAACAACAATGGCGACCGTGACAGAACAAATGGACCTAGATGACCAAATGATACATTTAATTATGATGCAAAATCGATCGAGAAGGCGGCGACGTAGATGGTATGTAGAACCAATGGGCACGCTGGTACGTCATCACAGCATGTGGCTGAAACGGACCAATCACGAAAGATGATCTCCGCGGCGTTCGACGTACAGCAACTATTTTCGACGGGTGCGCGGCAAGTTATGCAGAGGTGCTGCGCGGAGCAATTCGACGGTCGTGTGATGCAATGCGGACGTTGTTGGCAGTGCGACCGCGGGAGTATAAAGAGGCCTTTAGTCTGTTCTTTCGAGGTTCCACTGTGTACCTGTCTCTGTCATTGTTGCGCAATACAATACATGGCTGAAACATCAATAATATAAGAAAAACTAAAAATGCAGTCTTAATGTGAAGAGACTCACCTCCCAGCAATATTCATCACTGCATCATGCACTGCCTCATCAGAGTTAATGGTGAGTACACAATTTATTGCGTGTCAGTTTTTCTATACAGTGGTTAACCTCTTTTTACACTTGTATGACAGGTAGGAACATTCTTTTTTTAAAGTTCACTCGCCTTCAGCAAACTCACCTCATTTTATTAAACGCTATATATTTTTATATATAATAGATTTATTTTGTAACTTCTTTGTATACTTGTGTGATGGTTAAGAATGTTGAAAAGTTACTTAAAACATTGCCTGAGGCTTTACAGTTAATAAAGGTCTTATGTTGGCAACAGTTTGACCCTGGAGCATATTATTTTCTATGGGGAAAATTTCTAAATATAACCAAATAGAAGGTCAACCAGCATTCCAAAACAGAATATGTCTGACCTAATAGGTCTGGTATATATTTGTTTGTACGTATTCAGTAATTGTCAGACTCCCGTAATTAAATAAATATACAGTGGTGCCTTGAGATTTAAGTGACCCGACGAATATTTCGAGAGGTTGGCCATCGTTCGGCCGATTTCTTGCTTTGACATGCGAGTGCAAATTTGAGATACGAGCAGTGTAGGGTGGCAGTGAACTCAACTCACTTCACAACAAGCAGCAATTTGCTAGATAGTGAACAACTCTCCAAAAACGAGGCTTCAAGCTGTCTCAGTTGAAGTTTACTGTCAAACTAAACATAAAATACTGTAAATAGAATTATTGTACATGTTTTATATTTAAATTAACCACGTAATAAAGTCTGTTTAGCTAATGCTAACAAACAATGCAGAGTGCCATACATAGACTAATGAATAGCATCGGTGTAGCGTTATTATAACCCTTTAGGCCAGGGTGTCAAACAAATTTTTGTCACGGGCCACATTGTTGGTACAATTACCTCAGCGGGCCATTATGACTTTGTAACCATATAAAAGTTTCATCGCCTCATGAAAAATCAGTGGACCCCCACATACTCATGGTTTGGCACTGCAGAGTTACATACTCGCTGATTTTTGTTTTCAATTGTCTTAAAATTATTTTCAAATTCTTTAAAATGTTTTCATTTGTATTTTTTTCCAAAATGGGCATCAGTTATCCGTGAATTTTTGCTAGTCATGGTCTGGCCCGGTCCACACAACAAATTGATGTATAACTCCATTTGAAAACAGAAGTCAGGAATAATTGTTTGTTCAACTATTGATGAAGTTACTGTAAAACAATGGGTTTGGTAACAAAAAATACTTGGAATATACCTGTAATATCTCAATGTTGTTATTCTATCCAACAATTTGAAATGTTGGTACAGATTTTAGCACGAATCATAGAATTTGATTCAAATCATTTGGTTTCGCGGGCCACATAAAATGGTGTGGCGGGCCAGATGTGGCACCCGGGCCTTGAGTTTGACACTATGTTTTTCACAAGAGAAATAAGAAAGTGGCCTGATGTCGCGATGCTTTTTAAGCCGTTGGGAGTCTTATCCACTAGGCTACAAGTTGCCATACTTTTACCAGCACAAAATCTGCATTAGTACATCTGAACAGGTGCCCTGGTGGCACTGGCATTTTTTTTGTATGCGCAATACGTGGGGCTGCAAAGCATTTCCGCCCCCGCCCCCCTCAAAAAAATAAATAAAAATGCAACAAGAAATAGTTTTCTATTGGCATCATGACATGTAAATCATTGGGGTTTCTATGGGGAATTTGCACCCCTTTTGCACACATGATAAGGGGGCTTCAAGGACTTTGATAATAACATTCAAATGTGAGGTTTCGCCGTAACTGTGTACCGCATATCTCGGTTGAGGGGTGTAGCACCATAAATCCAGTATAGTACAGGCTGGTGCAAATTCATCAAGCAGAAGAAAAACGTTCACAAACTGGTTTTGACTCCAGATAATTATTTTTCCTCTGGTTAATGACTTTCAAGTGGACACTTAAGTGTGGTGTCTACGTATCATTGTGTAATGGTTGAGAAAAAAGTTGTTTTGTCCCAACTTTTCAGGCGGACTGCACCCTTGATGGTCCCCAAGCACACACAGAGACAGTCAACCATTCACGTTTACATTCACACCATCGCTCGTGGGAACTGAGCCCACACTGCTCGTGTCCTCGCTTCAAACATTTATCGTTATTCTCACGACATTTGTGTCTACACCTTTAATTAATCTGCTGATTCCGTGAGACTGTCGTGTATTAATTTCAGTTGAAAACAACCCAATTCGTGACCTTCCCAGGATCCTGTTGACATGGGTGTACTATATTATACCACCAGATTAATTAGTGCCACCCCACAAGGGCACCAGTTCAGATCTACTAATTCAGATTTTGCGCTGGTCAAAGTGTGGTAACTTGTAGCCTAGCGGACAAGATGCCCAACGGTGCACGGGCAACGTGTATTCAAAATAAAATCAAGGACACACAATCAACACATCACAATGTACAGTTAAGACATTTATGAGACACATATGTGCTTTTTTTAATACAGGTACATCTCAATAAATTAGTGTCAGAAGCTTAATTTAGTTAGTTCAATCTTTTCAAATTAAATAAATCTTATACGATGCGCCTTGACCGAAATGTTTCATATTTCATATCCATATTGAGTTCCATATGATTCCAAGACTGCGTTGCAAATGGCTTTATACTGTGAAACCCTTTACAATGACATTTCCAGTAGTAGCTTGTCAATGACAGCGGACCCCCACAAACCCGGGATTGAATCCGTGGATTTCTTTTCGATTTCTTTTCCCCAATTTTATTCATTTTTTCCGTTAGAACCAAAAAGGCTTGGTAGTTTATCCCCACTTATTCAAGAATTTTTGGGGTTAAAAAAAAGAAAAGCCTCCCCTAAAATAGGCCTAACGACACCACTGCCTGTATATACTGTATGTTTAACTTAAGGCCTTGTCCAAAAAACAAATTGAAGTCCTAGCTTTCACGTTGAATGAAATGAGGTGTCTGGCAAATTAATACAGCTTAACTGCTCCCATCCAGCATCCCGCTGGACGAGAGCTGCGATTGTGTCTGTTATTATTCTCCTTGAGAAGTATTCCAATTTCCATACATCACCCACTTCCACTGCAAGGCACTTGCTTTATATAATTTGTGACAGAGTCCTTCGAATCAAGCTCCACCGCTTTCTCCCAAGTTGACACAAGTGCTGAGATTTCTCCCCCCAAAAAATGATCGACAGTTATTTAAGCTGCCATTTATCAAACCGTAGCATTGGCTTGTGTAATACTAGTATTATATGTGCTGCCGTAAAACCATCTGAAATAAATACTATTAAAATAACCACAAAAGCTATACAGCATTTTTGAAATATTTATGTTTTTTAAATGTATTTAACCTGATGGTCTGTCATCATCGGTAGCTGTTGTAAGAGAGGCGAGACCTTGCCGAGATAGCGGCATGAAAAGTCAGACAATAAAAACATTAAAGGAACGTAAAAACATGACAAACAAGGTTAAATGAAATAACATGACTGCACGACACATGAGGCAATCAGTTAAAAATGAGCTGATAAGACTTTTTAGTTTTTAGAGCATTAAAAAGCCTTTTTTCCTTGCTCAGTCCTTAAATTAATTGACAGTTTTTTCAAAAAACGACGTACATTTTTTCCCCTTGCAATCATAGTTCCTTATAATTAGTTAAACAGAAAACCGTTTTATTTCCTTCGTTGTGATTGACTTAAACCTTGACACACACATGCTCGTCTTGCATTTTCCAGTATTGTATGTCCTGATGTATTTATATGACCCACCTAGAGGTCCCCCTTGTGGACAAACTGTGTGCGTCTGTTACATAGCTGTGTTATGAGACAATTCCCTATCCAGTCCAGTTTCGAACCAAGAGTCAATTGCATCTCTCCACCAGCACTGAGCAAGCAGCATGGCAGACTCGCTTGGAAGAATATGCTACGTCGCTGCAAAGACGTCCCCACAAAGACTCAGGGAGCGTGGCAAGTGGGCCAGCAAAAGAGAGTTCATCCTGTCAGTGGCTGGTGCAATTATTGGACTTGGGAATGTTTGGAGGTTTCCATACTTATGCTACAAAAACGGCGGTGGTAAGTTTTACTGAGTGAGTGTGTGTGTGTTTTAATCCGGGAAAGTGTATGACACCTAAATATAACCTAATGAAAGTGTCTGTACAGCCTTTTTGATTTTTGATTTTTTTGCACAGCATGTACTCATTGTTAAACTTATCATTTGTTTTGACTTCACTTTATTTTATTTACTTGTGGTGTTCTCAATGGGGAAAGTATATCACGCTCACAATTAAATTCGCTGTCAGCTGAACTTTGTGTGAGTAAAAACGAACTCCAGCCTCTGCCAAGTCCCTGGACACTATCGCCTGCAATACTAATCTTCCCTGTGTCCCCTGTGCTTCACATTTGATGCAAATGGCTTTGACAGTTTGTAAAAGGCTGAGAAAATAACGTGCTGCACTTGTCAAAGTCACATTCTTGGCTGAACACCGCCTCGTACAAAAGACTTTAATTTGGTATCCTGTAAAACGTGAGAAGTGTGTTGTGTTTTCATGCACACAAACCCGTTCTCATCAAACGGAAACCCACTTTTTTAACTTTTTTTTTAATCAGTCACATCATGCTGTGACTGGATAGATCCCAAACATATGTGACACCCCCTGTTCTTTATGTTAAAACAGCCACTTCCAAGTAAATATTGACGCATAAATGGACAACCGTGCGTCTATAAGCAAATTGTTATTTACCAAGGAAGCAAAGAAAAAGAGGTTAAATAGTAAAGTGGTTTGTATATCATCCAGGGGCATAGTGGAGGGGGAAGGACTCGGAAAGAGTCCCCCCCCCACACTTTTATGGGGTGCTGTATGTAAAGCCGAAACGCTGAAAATGACAGCTTCAAACAATGCTTAAGAAGCTGGTGTGAATATTTGAGTCACTTTTTTTTTTTTTTTGCAGATTTACAACAATAGTCAACTTAAATAGTTCAATCCAAATGTTAAAATATAAATATTAAATATACTGTGTATATAATTGTTAAATATATGTCTAAATATAAATGTCAAATCTAAATGCTAAATCCATCCATCCATCCATCCATTTTGTTTTATCTTATGCGGGGTCGGGTCGTGGGTGCGTAATTTTAAGCAGGCAATCCAAGACTTCCGTCTGCCTAGCCACTTGGTCAACCTCTTCCAGGGGGATCCCAAGGCTTTCTGAGCCCAACCCAGAGACAGTCTCTCCAGCATTTCCTGGGTCATCCTTGGTGCCTTCTCACAGTTGGACCAGCCCGGAACACCTCAGGGAGGAATGCAGGGGACATCCTAACTAGATGCCCAGCCACCTCATCTGGCTCCTCTCGATGTGGGGGCGCAGTGGCTCGCGCTTGTCACCCGTAGCTCTAAGGGAGAGCCCGGACACTCTGCGGAGGAAACTCATTTCGGCCCCTTGTACAATCTTGAACCTTCGGTCACGAACCACAGCTCGTGAGCATAGATGAGGGTATAGGAACGTAGATCGACCAGTAAATTGAGAGCTTCACCTTTTGGCTCAGCTCCTTCTTTACCACGACAGACTGACAGAGGTCTGCCTTTTGATCTCCCGCTCCATTCTTCCTTCACTCGTGAACAAGACCCCGAGATACTTGAACTCCTCCACTTGGGGCAGAAGCTCTTCGTCGAACAAAAAGAGTGCACTCCACCCTTTTCCCACAGAGGTCGGATTCAGAGGTGCAAATTTTTCATCCCAACCACTTCTAACTCGGCTGCGAACCGCTCAAGTGATAATTGAAGATCGCGTCTTGATGAAGCCTTCAGAACCACATCATCTGCAAAAAGCAGGGATGTAATACTGAGGTCACCAAACCAGATACCTTCAACGTCACGGCTGCACCTAGAAATTCTGTCCATGAAGATAATGAACAGAATCTGTGACAAAGGGCAACCTTGGCATAGTCCAACCCTTATTGGAAACAAATTCAACTTATTGCCACAGTGCGTACCAAACTCCTGTTGTACAGGGACCGAACGGTTGAGGTGGACGTGAGAGGTGGATGATGTGGGTGGGGAGAGGGAAGTATGGGCTTCACTACTAAGTTACTGCATCCACGACCTGAGTGTGGAAAAGTGCTTAACACGTCCGCCTCAGCAAGACCAGACCAGGAACACGCTGGAGGAAATACGTCACACAGCAGGCCTGCGAATGCCTCAGATTCCCCCCGGTGAAGCTGGAGGAATTGGCTGAAGACTAGGGAGTCTGAGCTTCTGTAGTTCTCTTCCATACTGTTGCTCCGAAACGCTAAACCTGATAAAAGGAATAAAACGGATTGCTGGTTGGTAGTGTACCAGCACAGGGGATAAAAGAAGCTGTGGCTGTGCTATGGAAGTTCAATTTGGAAATTGTTCAGCCGTGTATGCACAAGCACCACTGGTTTGGAGTTCATATCAAAGCAGACAGGCCATCCTGCAATAACAAAAAAACAGAGCACGCAAAAAGGAGGTGAAGACTGAAAACGCTGAGCTCACTGTTACCCACTGAGGTTGTGCAATTCCGAAGTTGGCCCAAATTTGAGTGAAAAGTCACACAAGATGTTAAACTCAATGCGTCAGGCGAGACATCAGCATTCCTCATGAGAAAAGCATGTATCAAAAGTAAATGAGGAATAAAATGACAGTCCTGGGATTCTGACTCTAAAGCAGAAATTTTGTCATAATTTTTTAAATCGGACTATTTCTACCATAAAATACGTACGTCCCCTTTCTCTGCTTGCTGATCCCTTATACCTTTGCTTGCAGGAGCATTCTTCATTCCTTATGTTCTGTTCCTTGGGACCTGTGGTATCCCTCTATTTGTTCTGGAGACAGCTTTGGGCCAGTACACCAGTCAAGGGGGAATCATGTGCTGGAGGAAGATCTGCCCCTTGTTTGAAGGTAAAGAACTTTTTCCTCTCCATCAGAAGAAAATATGAAATAAATAGATTTAACATCAGTTGTTATTCTCAGGCATTGGATACGCCAGTCAGCTCATCCTTTTCTATGGATGCATCAGCTACATGGTCATTTTAGCCTGGGCATTTCTCTACCTGTTCTCTTCTTTCTCCAGAGAGATGCCATGGGCAACATGTAATAACACATGGAACACAGGTACTGAAATTGCATACCAATGGGTAAATCAAATGTCTGTATTGTTTTACTGTGTTGTAGTGCTGACAAAAATGTAATGTCCGTGTTTTAACAAATTTTGTAAATATTTCAGACTCTTGCGTGGTATTGAGCAACTATACTGCCAATTGGACTTCCCATATGAACATGTCATCGTCTGTTGTAGAGTTTTGGCGGTAGGTTTTTCGACATTTTTAGTATTCTTTGGCCTACAATACCTTTTAAAAGTAATATAAGACTGCAAGGCAGCTAGACTTGCAAGAGTAGCATCATGGCATCCTGGATCCTTCATGGAAATCCATATTGCCAGGCTTCAAACTGCTATTATAGTCGCTGATCAAAAAATTACTGGACCAATCAGCAAGATTCAAAGAGACAAATGGTGAGCTGCAAACATGTTGTGAATGTGTCAGCAGCATAAATGTCATTCTCATAAAGATTAGCATGGCTACCCATCATAGCATCAGTTTTATCAGAATATCGTTCCCAATGAAAAATTACACCTCCTAATTATTTTATTCCTACCTACGATTCCATTGATGCTTACAGACGACGCGTGCTAAACATATCCCCTGGCATTGAGGTCTTGGGAAACATCCAGTGGGAGCTCTCTTTATGCCTTCTTCTTGCTTGGGTCATCTGCTACTTTTGTGTCTGGAAGGGCGTGCGATCGACTGGGAAGGTAAGAAAGACGGAACACTACTAATATTGAAGATGGATATTCAGTCCCTGGTGTTTTTACAGCGCAGCCTATATAGTTGAACACAATCACCTCGTGAGATGGTTGACTTCCAAATAGTTCCAAATTTAAAACCAATTTTCCCCAATGGGACATATATAATGCAAAGTGAATGAATGTGTTCCAGGTTCAAACTGTTGTACAACCCCAATTCCAATGAAGTTCAGACGTTGTGTTCAACATAAATAAAAAGAGAATACAATGATTTGCAAATCATGTTGAACCTATATTTAATTGAATACACTACAAAGACAAGATATTTCATGATCAAACTGATAAACTTGTTTTTAGAAAATAATCATTAACTTAGAATTTTATGGCTGCAACACGTTCATAAAAAGGTGGGATCTTGTCTTTGTGGTGTATTCAATTAAATATAGGTTGAACAAGATTTGCAAATCACTGTATTCTGTTTTTATTTATGTTTAACACGTCCCAACTTCATTGGAATTGGGGTTGTAAATTTAGTTGTAGATGCTGATGTGTTTGACCTTATCCTTTCTCTTTGGGCCAGCCTGCAGTAAGCTGTGTACATCCACAAGTCAACGACTGGCTTTGGGTCGACGTTCACTGTTATGATATTTGTCAACTGCGTGTGCTTTGGTGAAAAAAAAAAAAAGTTTGGTAACTTGATCATATGAAATGAGTACGGCCAAGGATAAGGGGAACGCTGGTCCACATTTAGAAATCTTCGACATCATCCCCTGCTGCTTAACAGGACAACTTCGCTCGGGGCCCCCGTTTGTGGACTCCCACATACCCAACTCTCCAATTGCTTTGACACAAAATGAAATGTGTAGCTGTCTATTAGCCAATTATTAGATGCAAAATGCAATTACTTTTCCTTAGATCTGGTGAACATGATGTACAATATGTGTAAAACTGGGTATAATGACTTTGATGTACAAGTTGTTCACATGATTCTCATTCAAGCAATGAGATGTCATGGGCAGGGGTTAGTCCCTGCATGATGTCTTTTACCCATCTGTCTTTTATTATTGTGCTTTTGAAAATAATAACGTGCAGTGGCTTCATTTTTCAAACACAGCATCCTAAAGGAGCCACAAGCTTTCCAGAGCTGAAAAGGACATATTCTGTATGCTTTTGGCAGACTGGCTTTTTTTCTTTGCTTCCTTTTTGGATGTGGAAAAAAGACCCTGTAAGAGTCTATGGAGCATGAGTATAAAAAGATACTACTGGCCAAAGACTGTTTCACAGTATGTAGTGTGTGATAGAGGCACTTCATCATCCAGAATATCAACTGTTCAGTGATAGAAGGTGTATGTATCTTATTTATGGATAAACCTTTTTGTAATCACCTTGTGATTTGGGGATTCCTTAATCTTTATATAAGCTGTTTTGTGGGGACAGAGTTGAGCTCCGTGAGGTGTTTAGCTCACACGTAACTTGAATTGTGGTTCAGAACTAAATGAGCTCGACTGTATCTACTAATTGGCAAAGCTTCACCTCCAGATAGCTACATTTTGTGTGCCAGAGGGATTGTCCGATAGACTCTGCTTTAGATAAAGTATCTGTGTGCTTTGAGGACAGTTTGTTCGTCCTGATGCTTGTCAAAACAGGAACGGCAGACACTGGAACTGCTCATTCACTGTCTGGGCTGAGCTATATCAACATCAGCGGGTACATAGACAGTAAACACAGGCAGACGTGATCAGAAAACAGGCTCCTCATCACCCTGCTAGTCCTTGATACTGTATGTGCAGTAGTAATGCACCTTGTAAAATAACTTTAACGGGATAGCCGTAGAAAACCAAGTGCCAACTTACACCAAATGTTTTTGTATACATATATATGCACTTTATTCATCTATTTAGGCTACCTACTTCACAGCGACCTTCCCCTTCATCATGTTAGTGGTGTTGTTTGTCAGAGGAATGAGCCTTCCTGGTGCCCTGCATGGCATCAAGTACTACCTGTACCCCAATCCTGCACGGCTTGCTGATCCGCAGGTATTAAGTATGTTTGTTTACACTCACACAAATGCACACATTCAAACACTGCTTTACATGTGGTAGGTGTGGATGGATGCTGGAACCCAAATATTCTATTCCTATGCCATATGCTTGGGATGTCTGACCACTCTTGGGAGCTACAACAAGTACAACAACAATTGCTACAGGTAAGGATTTCACATTTTACATGACAACGTTTGACGATTTGAAGCCCAAAATCTTATACTACTACTATTAATAATAATACTAATCATAATAATAATGACTTAAGAGTTCTATAGCACCTTTCATGGAAGCTAAAGCCACTTTCACACAAGTGGGACAGAAAAAAACACACAAAACAAAGGACAATAAACATCAAAATCTGTGTGAAATAGGTGAGTTTTGAGTTTTTGTGTGGAAATGTCCAGCAATGGCAGGTTTCAGATTTTAGAGGGAGTTCCAAAGGGTGGGGGCTGCCACGCTGAAGGTTCTGGCCCCAAAGGTTCACAGGTGGGTGCGGGGGATGGAGAGGAGACCAGAGTTGTAAGGCCTTAGGTCCTGGGATTGGGTGTATGGGTGGAGGAGGCCAAACATGGCTGCACCTCTTCTTTCTCATTAACTCGCTGCTAATATAGCTTCAGTCATGCTTGAAAGTAAAAGAAAGTAGTTGAAAGAGTAAAAGAAAGTAGTTGAAAAAAGTAGTTGAAAGAGTTGTCTGGTTTTGCGATGAAATGTCATCAAACACCACTTTGAAAGACTTTTTCAATGAAAGTTTGATTTCTTTTTCCAAAATTAACCTCTTAATTGATTCATTGATATTAACTTAGAATACCCAAAATCAAAACTATTAGCTTTAACCTGGAACCAGAAATAAAAACACACATTTTCTTGAATTCCCCCAAAAAAGGAGACGTCTGGAGAAGTTTGAACTTCTCATTTGTTTCCTTATTCAAAGGTTACATACCTGTTTAGTTATAATAGTATCATTTATCATACCAGTAGTGATCATTTTCAATACTGTCAGACATGTTTTGTCCCTCAGTTTAACTTTTACAGCATGAAAATTCAAAAGTGGAACCCCGGACAATTACTCCAGCATTATAATTGAGAAAATATATTTTTTCAAATGTTGTGTTTCCCTAATATGGTTCGCTGTCCATCAAATATCTACACAATGATTTTTTTTTTCTGATTTCCAGAGACTCCTTCTTTCTTTGCTTGCTGAACAGTGGGACCAGCTTCATTAGTGGCTTTGCCATTTTTTCTGTTCTGGGATACATGTCCCAAAAACAGGGTGCGGACATAGCCGTGGTAGCTGAGTCAGGTCTGACCTCACCAGTCATGCATGACAATTAAAAGCGTGGCCTCTGTTTGAACCTCTTTACTCGGTTGACTCTGCAGGTCCAGGTCTTGTCTTCATCGTGTACCCGCAAGCAGTAAGCCTCCTGCCATGGCCTCAAGTGTGGTCTGTGTGTTTCTTCACCATGATTATCTTGTTGGGAATCGACGGTCAGGTCAGTTGATCCTTCTGTGACATCCCTACAACTGCAGTATGTTCAGACACGACCCTTTTCAAGTTGGCTCACCGCTTCTCCTTTTATCATGCCTCAGTTTGCGGGACTTGAAAGCATCATGACCTCTATAACGGATATCTACCCTTCCCAGATCCAAAAAGGATACCGCAGAGAGCTGATTTTATTGATACTCTGTGTTTTCTGCTGTCTCTGTGGCCACTTGTTGGTCTCACAGGTAAGAAGTCAGTTTACCATGTAAGTACACACATTTATTGAAGATGTAAGCTTTCTTTCCGTCAATGATTTTTACTCATTAGTCAAAATAAATAATGCATGGTGTAATGGTAAACGCACCTCACTTTGGCACAGCCAGCATGGGTTCAGCTCACACTCAGTGACGGTGTGAATGTGAGTGTGAATGGTTGCCTGTCTCGACATATGCCCACTAATTGACTGGCAACCAGTGCAGGTTGTAGTCCACCTTTTACTGCGGGCCACATTGTAGTTACAGTTTCTCTCAGAAGGCCATTATGACTATGAAACCATAGACTGTAAATATACTTTTGCAGGCCACATAAAATGACGTGGTGGGCCGGATTTGGCCTGCGGGCCTTGAGATTGACTCTATAATATCGTACTTTTATCAAACATACAGTAATGACATAATTAAATAGAATGTAAATACTCAAACAGTTTTTGACACACTTTTTGCTTCATTTCAAGGGACATTGTGCTGCTCCTTCTGGTGTGTGCAATTTGACCACTTGTGGGCAATATAATACTGAACAATTTCAAAACTGACTCAGTAAGGTGCAGTAATAGTAATTTTTCGCAAAGCATAAAGAATAAATGCCTGTGGGTATTATTATATGTGTTGCTCCACTGTTTTTGTTCAAATATTCATTGCTTAATGGGTTACAAAAGAGTTACTGATGCTATTTGTTAGCCCATCTATGGCATTTTGCCATATTAGTATTAGGTTAAACAGACAGTTGTTAGGCAAAGATATGTGGTTGTTTTAAATACATAAGCTGTAATTCTCTTAGTTGAATGTTTAGTTTGACAGTAAACTTCAACTGGGAGTGGTAATAAAAAGCTAGAAGCCTTTTTTTTTTTTTTTAAGATTTGCTCACTATCTACCAAACTGCTGCTTCTTAAGTGAGTTGACTTCACTGCCACTATATAGCACATATCTCAAATATTGCCTCACAAGTCAAAGTAAAAAAAATTGTCCAAAGCACAGCTCGTATCTCGAAAATCCGTAGGTCGGGTCACTTGTATCTCAAGGCACCGCTGTATGCCAAAATCCCCTGCAATATGTTCCTGTTGGTGTTCACTTTTGTTTTAAGTACTGCCGAGAGTGTGCCACCTAATTCACGGCCCTTGTGTACGTGAGTCCTGCAACTTTGTTGAGTTTGTATGTGCCCCGAGTATCAACATCAACACACGTTTGTCCCACCAGAATGAGGTCAGTGCATCAGGGCAGCTCCTGGTTTAGGACTGGGATGCCATCCCCAGCAAAATGTGACGAGGCTGGCACTAGAGTGAATACCCACATGATGATTTTTGGCACATTTTGGGGGGCTCTATCCGACACGTTTAGCAGTGTTGGTCATTCCACAAATGCAAATCCTAACACATTGTCCCTTGTTTTAAAGTGGCTTTCCAGTGATATACAGTACTGTTTAATACAACACCACTTAGTACTACTAAAGGGGAGAAAAAAAATGACTGAAGTAATGTTTCCAAACTGTTTTAAGGGGTTCATAACAAACTGTTTCTTGTTATTGTAGGCCGGCTCATACATTCTGCAGATTTTTGATCACTATGTCTGCAGTGGTCCCACTCTTCTTTTGATGGCAGTCTTCCAGTCAGTGGCTATCGGATGGATTTATGGTTAGAAACTGTGAAAGCTAACGCTTCTTTTTATTGCACGCTTTGTTCAATTTATACATTCGCAGTTTCATGTGTTGTACAAATGTAGTTATCATTTTGGAAAGGTAGTAGTCAGTTAGATATATAGAATTAGCCCGGGAATAAGCTACATCTCACGGGCATGGACATCAAAAGGTAAATTGTTGCGTAAGAAAGTATCAATATTGAACATTTGACTACATTTACTTGATCAAAGATTGGGAAAATTAATTCTAACTAATCAATTAGATGGGAGAAAGTCATAACCTGGAATGGAAACATCAAATACTATATAACGAATAGCCAAGCTGACATCATGTTGTGAATGTCTAGGTAGATGAGGCTAGTTGCTGGTTGCAGTCCAGTTGTGCACTCAATTGCTTCAAAACATGATTAATCAATAATAAACCCCACACAATTTGACAGAATTCTGAAGCCTCAATAATTATGCTATTATAAATTTGATTATACGATGTCTAGGCTACATCATCATTTCAGTTCTCTGATTTAAATACAGATGATTAATATGCTGTCTGACAAAAATAACCAAAGGCTCCATTGCACTATGTCACCTTTGTACAGCTATATTAAAATAGAGAGCACCCATTCAGTCACATAGTATACGCTATGATATCGTATGAGCTGGAGGCAGCACATTCAAAGTGTTTGTGTGTTTTTAGGTGCTGACCGCTTCAGTGACAACATTGAGGATATGATAGGATACAAACCTCTGTCGCTGCTCAAGTACTGCTGGCTCTATGTCACGCCTGTTATATGCAGTGTAAGTGCGGCAAAGCATACAACAAACACGTATGTGTTGATCCCAGCACATTTCACGTGCCCTTTTGTTTCCTTTTAAAGGGAACACTTGTGTTCTTGTTGCTGAAATACACACCACTCAAGTTCAACAACATCTATGTGTATCCTTGGTGGGCCTATTGGATTGGCTGGTTCCTGGCTTCGTCATCGCTCTGTCTGATTCCCGTTGGCATGATCTGCAAATTAGCCAAAGGAAAGGGGACTCTCTGGCAGGTCCGTGCTTCAGAGAGCCGCTACCGCCTAACATTGTTGGTCCTTAACAAAATATCACGTCCTGTGTGCCCCTAGCGTGTCAAGACGAGCACCCAATGTGCAGACGACCTCCCAATGATGGCGAAGGAAATGGCGACTCTTCGCATTGCACTGCATGTTCACGATGATGGCAAAAACAGTAATATTCGATAAAATAGCATTCGTTGAATGTCATTCTCATTACATATATACTGTATATACAGTATATATACTAGATCAGGCTATTTACTAAAATTATGTTACCTATTAGTATCTATTCTATGCAGTATGTGGGTATACAGAAGACCCACAAGTTAGAATTTTAAACAAATCAGTCTATAGAAAGTCTTCCTATTAAGCTACAGTACAGTGAACCCCTGCCTATTCACGGTTTGTCATTTTCAGATTTTTTTCTGGTGAACCTTTCCTCCTTTAGTTGCTAAAAATGTTTTTTTTTTTTTGCTCATGCCAAAGCCATGTCTAATATAAAACATTATCTTGGCACCATTTTCTGGCTTCTTGGTCCAACAAACTATGTTGAAGATAGAGGAGGAGCTTCATTTATTCATGGCATAGTCATGTATAATGGGGGGAAAAAAGGTGCTTTGCTGTCATCTATAGGCTATTACAAACCTTTTTGTGTTTGGACGTCAATTTTTGCTATTCGCTGCGGGGCTCAGTCATCTCCCATGAATAGCGGGTGTTCACTGTAATATGTAATTATGGCCTAGTGGGCCCTTCTAATTTGAAAGCCACAGAGGTCATACAAGTTGGAAAGGGACCAAACATTTTGGGAAAAATAGGCTTCTGAAGTCGCCCAAAAAATTTGTTTTAAAGTTGAACCACCGACACACATATAGCGCAAGAATTCAATGTAACTCACAAGACCTCAGTTCAGACAAAACCAAAGTATTAACTGTGTTATATTAGTGCTTAACTTCTTTTTCTAATTTTGTGACAGTTAATGTTAATGCTTACTAGTTACATTTCTTCCCCCACGACTGTATGACAAGTCAGCACACTAGTAGAACAGCTTTGGCATACTAGGACAACTACATGCAAAATCTGCACTAATACTAGCATTTTATAACTACTAGTAGCACACAGTTGTCAACTAGTGCAAAATTTTGCTTCATGAGTACGTATATTAGTATGCCAAATTTGTCTTTCTAGTGAGCAGAAATATCATACAGTAGTAGAAAAATTAGTTACGAGCAGACAGTAGTTCTCTACTAGTGTGCTGCATTCTCTTAATAGTGATGACACAGAGTGTACTAGTAGATGTACTTTAAACTGGATATCAAGGACAATGAGTAAATGCTCCAACGGCATTCGTAGCCACCAAGGTCGTACAATTTGGAAATGAACCAAAGGTTTTGGGGAAAATAGGCTTCTGAAGTCACACACACACAAAAAGTTGACCCACCGACACACGCATATTGCGCAAGAGCTCAATGTACTGTATTTCGCTAGATCTGTTCAGACAACACCAAAGGATTAACTCTGTGTTGCGTTAGTGCTTCACCTCTTTTTCCAATTGTGTGACAGTTAATGTTACAAAAATTAGTTTTGAGAGGGTTCCTACACCCTCGTTCATTACAAAAGTTAAGAGAGTGTTTTGACATTTATGTCTAATATAGACAATATTAATTTAGTATCTTTTGTCCTACTTTTATTTTTACTGTTTAAGTGTTACTGTTAGGACTGCCGTCAGCCATTCCAGCAGCAGCATCCTTTTTTGGGCAGAATAGTGTTTTGATCTTTTCATTTCTGTGTTATGTAAGTGCAAATTACCTTTGCCAAAGACACTGACACAGCCTTGTGTCATGTAAAGTGGGGTACACGCACGCATGCATGCACACAGTCACACACACACACCGATAATCGTGGCTAGTTAGTGCATTTTCTCCACTTTCGATCAAAAGTCTGCTAATGTCCTGTGTTGAATGTCTTTGAAAGGTTATCCAGACTAGTTTGTTTTTTTCTGCATTACCCTAATCAGTTACTCTCAGCTATGTTCTAACTTTTTCTAACTCCTTAGATGTGCTAAATTGAGGGCTAAAAAGTAGACAAGAGTAGAAACTTTGGATGCACAGTGGGAACGACACGACACGATGACCAAGTTTAAATATAAACAAGTACGATCCCTGCGCAATTTGAACATCACCTCACCGCCCAACTGTGTGTGAAGCCAAGTGGGGGGGAAAAAACAACGAGACTTTCATTTACTGACTTGGAATTGCTGACAGCTTGGCTTGCACTAGCTGAAACAGCATTGACTTTGATTATCATTAGCCTCAAGGGAAGATTGATGTATGTTCTTTAAATATAATACCACGGCAACAATAGACTGATAGTCAACACAATATGTTTGATAAATCTTTTTTTACTGAACTAAAATACAAACATTGACAATAGAGATATGTACTGTATGTACGCTATGTAACATGTTTTCTAATGCCGCTAAGTGTTGAAGTTTACCTTCAACGGAATGTTCAGAACAAACGCAGATGTACCGAATGGTTATATGGCCGGCGTGCTGATTGGTGAAAGCCACTATCTGCATCTTTTCCATGACAAATGTTCAGCCTTCTCACCCTAATTCAAAATTGATGCCAATTAACGGTGAGACTTTGTCCCTCTCACCTGGATTGTATTTGTTACAGCAAAACACCGCTCAGTCATTTACCATTTTTTGACGTTGGTTATGACTGTAACAAAACAATCCGTCAACCTCCGACGCAACGTGTCCAGAGGTGCGAGACGTCACGGGAAACAAGAATCAAAATGGCAATCACAAGAGTTTGCACCTGGAATATAGTTACCAGATACGCTCACAGTTAGTCTAGCATCTTCTATTACTTCTTCTACTGTTACGCTTTCTTCTTCTTTGTATTTTCAGGCAGTCTGGATGCCCTGTGGCACCCTGCTGCCTCTCACAGGTCAGTCTTGGTACTACACCACATATTGGGATTCGGGGAGGAGACTCACATGTGTTGGTGAAGACATGGTTATGTGCGTGGGTTGCTGTGTTGGTTATCTGAAGTACACTAAACGCTATAAGCGCAGTAAGAGCACACTTGCAGATATCGTCTCCGACATGCTTGAGGTCTCGATGTTAAACATCAACATGTTTGTGCTAAACCCTGCTTAAGGTGCCCATTTTAAACCGAACTTCATGCTTTTTTTTGTCCTTGCAGCACATAGTTTCTGCACAAGCAACCCCTTATTCAATTATTTTACCGCCCTCATTTACACCATCTCTGTTTTAATTTGAATTTCTTGCAGGCCTGAAGGTCAGATATGGATGTGTTTTTGCTTGCGTACTGCCTAAATGTTTTTTTCTGTGTGCATTTTCAATACAGTCTCACCATTTTGGGAGATGAAGTTGTCCTTAACAGAGCTCTCTTTCTGTCTCTTTCCGACCTGTTCCCCTGTTTATTGGACCCATAGGGGGTATAGAAACACTTGGTTAAGTTCCCTGCACCATGTAGTTAATAAAGGCTGCCTCATATCTGACCACGTGTGCACTGCTGGGTGTCACAGCGCCAGTTTGGACATTTCCACTTCATTTCCCTTTTGGCACCTTCCCCATGCTGCCTGCACTTTTGTAGAATGCGAGCCAAACAGCATGCATAAGCACGTTACAAAACGAGCAGACTCACTAATAAGTTCAAGCCTACGCACATTTTTTTTTTACTTTGCTATAAAATAAGTTTTCTATCAAACAAGCATTTCTCCTTTATTTCTGCACTGCAAGTTTTACCTTAGGATAAGCGGTATAGAAAATGGATGGAAGTTCTACCTTTTCTTCATCAGGGAAATGGACTGTTGTGATGTCACGTTTGTGGTGGTCCGTCATTTTTTTTTTTTAAGACTAAATGCAACCATGGGGTCTCGGAAGCTGTTGCTACGAAAAAGAATCCACACAGCAGGGGGCAGTTAAGAGTGGTCGCAGCTAGACTTTACTTTGGTACAAACAGCGCCTCAGTGGTCGGTGCAAGTCATGTAAATTCAACTTTGAATGGGAAAGGAACTTGCCGCAGACTGATGGGAAGCTGTTTTGAGTATTTGTTCAATAGCCTTCATCCCCATCCTAAGGTTCATTTTAGTACATCTTACTAGTGGTATACTCTTGTGTCCTCACTAGTAAGACAATTCAACAAACTAGTAGAATGACTAGGGTGCAGGCACGTGCACACGTAGACCACTAGTGGTGCTCAAGCATTTACATAATAATAAAATATAATTATATTATTTTGTTAAAAATAACTTAAAATAATTGAAATAAAGAAATAAAAATGACTAATTACCATTACTTAAGATGTCACTGATGGTGTAGTGGTACACTCGCCTGACTTTGGTGCGGGCAGCGTGGGTTCAGTTCCCACTCAGTGACGGTCTGAACGTGAGTGCAAATGGTTGTCCGTGTCTATATGTGCCCTGCGACTGACTGGCGACCGCCTTTCCCCCGTAGTCAGCTGGGATAGGCTGCAGCGCCCCGCGACCCTAACCAGGATAAGCGGTGTTGAAAATGGATGGATGGATCTTACTTAAGATGGATATCAAGGATATTGTATAAATGATATCGCAAACTACTATATGACATTAAAGCACACTGGTAAGACGACTTATTTATTTGATGTCTTTGATATCAAGCTTAAGGACTATTTACTAGTATGGTACTAAAATGCTCGTTTTCCTCAATAGTAGGACAATTCTGGCATACTAGAAGAAGAAGAATCACTTTTTATTGTCATGAACATGCATGCATGCATGCACACGAAATGTGTTCTCTGCATTTAACCCATCACAGTGAACACATACAGATGTTAGTGAAACACACTGGAGCAGGGGACAGCTGAAGCGCCCGGGGAGCATTTCGGGGTATGAGTGTCTTGCTCAAGGACACCACAGCCGTGAGTCTGGGGGATGTTGGTGGATGGTCCAGTCGGGGTCTTGAACCTAGGTCCCCAACGGTGGCAGGCGATGATCTTAACCATTGGGTCACAGCTACTACTAGGACACCTTCATGCTAATAGTGAGGAAAAACTTGTACTAGTTGACATCTGCGTGCTACTAGTACTACTGGTGAAGCACCAGGTTTTAACCAGTAGAATTTTATAGTATCACGAGTAGTACTAGTGGCACACAGTTGTCTACTAATACTTAGTAGTCCTACTACTGGGCTGAAATGTCTAGTGAAGACAAAGAGCGTACTCCTACATGGTCCTTTTTTTTCCCATATTGCTTCCTCATTCTAAAGCCTTCTGAACAGGTTCATCTGTATGATTGTTTTTTTTAAATGGAACATTCACTTATCTGGTTTGTTTTATGAAGCAATATTAAGTTGTGCACATTTGTCATTAGGTCAACATGGTATGGTATGGTGGTTTTTCCACATGCTTTAACAATTTTTTTTTACTCTTTATTTACATTTCATCATGTTTTGTTGTCAGTTTATTATTTGTGTAAAGAACAAATATATGTTTCATTCCAAAATAATTATCTATGGTTTTCATCCTTTTTTCTTTAGAGGAAACATCCAAGATTCCTGTTGATGCATTCATTCAAAATTAAGAAAAGTAGTCAAAATATAATCAAATGTCATTAGTTATATTTCTTGGAGAAAGCAATTGAAAAAAATTACACGACAATTACATTTTCAACAGGGTAACTTTAACTTGTAAGCAATTACATTTCCAAAGTAATCTTCCCAACACTGCTAGTAGGACAGTCGTTCTTCTTGTGTGCTGAATTGTCTTACTAGGAGGACAAAGAACGTACTCGGCAGTACATGCCAGTTCCTTGAACTGGATGTCAAGGTTATCAAATAAATGCTTAAACGGCTTTCCACAGAGAAGTGAGTAGTAGTTTCACAATCACGCAGGCCAAGAAAGTTTGCCCCACTCTTGAGTCTGTTATGATGATTATGGGATCAAATTAAATTGATTTGTTTGTCACCACTTTCACTTAATCGCTTGGATGGTTCCACTGTGACATAAGAGTTGCTCTGACATGAAAAGATGATTGAGCACAAGGTTGGGAAACACTGGAAAATGCAGTCTTAAAGCTACATAAACTGAGGCAACAGACTTAAAAAATGATGCCAGTTTTGACCTCTGACTTATCATCTTATAAAAAAACTGGTCACCCATGACAACTAGGCTTTACAGGATCAGGATTTTTCGGGGCAATCACCGATCCGATCACATGATGGGATCTATTTAAATGACCTGTTCATTTACTGTATATACTTGTGTACTTAATTGCTCAAAAAATTATATTTACAATAAATGTATCTTTGTTCCTCTA
This sequence comes from Phycodurus eques, assembly GCF_024500275.1. Classification (NCBI taxonomy): domain Eukaryota; kingdom Metazoa; phylum Chordata; class Actinopteri; order Syngnathiformes; family Syngnathidae; genus Phycodurus; species Phycodurus eques. Next base: position 21,063,515 of record NC_084534.1, read on the forward strand.
TGCCAGTGAGGCATAGTGACACACAGAACAAATGCATGGTCTCTATTAGATGGCAGGAAGTAAATACAGTAATTAATGTATCCACTTTTTGTGACATTTTTGTTTGTAGGTGTTCCGTGAGATTTTTCAATTGTAAAATATGTTGCTTGGCTCCATAAAGGTTGAAAATCAGCGCTCGTCAGATCGTGTATTTTAATCAGTCAGGTCAAACCAACATTACATGACAGAAATAATGGATGCTAACTTAGTGTAATTAAATTACTTCACCCACACCGAAACTTTAGAGCATGATTCAACAGATCGGTGGCATGTTTACGTACAACCGTTCGTGCTAGCACTAGCATGCTTGGCTACATAACGTTTTTGTTGCTTGCTTGCTGCTGCACCGTATCGTATTAAAAGTACGGAAACAAATATTTTCTCAAATTTTTTACCAGTTTCAAACCAAAAACATCTTTCGAGTGTGCCTCAAATGTTGAGCCGGTTGCTGGCTGTATTATTATTATTTTTTTTTTTACTATTTATAATATTTTTGGTAAAGGTTTCTTGGAATTGTTGTATTGATGGATTTATTGTTCACTTTATACTGTTTGTCTTTACATGTGAATTTAAATTTGTATAATAAAATACTTTATGGGGGAGTTGTAAAATTAATTCAATCACATTTTGTGCGATGGTCTGGTGATGATTTCAATTTCGATTCAGACACAAAAGCAGAGGATCCAATAAAGATGTAGTTATTCCAAAAGATCAACTTTTGTTTCTCAATTATCAGCTAAACATGGCAAAAATAGTAATGAAAACAACATAAGAATATCCAGTGGAAACCTAAATCTAGTAAAAAATAATTAACTGTGATAATGCGATTGCTAAAGTGTGTCCAACTTCTTATAACCAGGATGTGGCTGTGTTCAGAAGTGACTAATCACTTTCCAACTAATTTTAAATAGTCAGCCAGACCTGACACCCTTTAATGTGCCTCTCATTAATGCCTTTTTTTTGCTTGTTTTAAAGAAAAAGCCTGAATGGTTTGTGCTAACACTGACAGCTATTTCAAACTGTTCATAATTTTCTCCACCTTGTCTAATGCCCCAGTTCCAGCTGAAAAAAAACAGCCCAAGAATGATGCAGCCACCACCATGCTTCATTTTAAGTGTTGTTTTGTTCTTTTGGATTTATGGGGAAAATGTTAATTGAACCTTGGTTTAATTGGACCATAACAGAATCTCCAATGGTGATCTAATAAAGCAAAAAAAAAAAAAGAAAAATCAGAAAAAGCGTATCACATCTGAAATTTATTTGAGGGTAATCAGAGGGACTTTAAAAGGTGGCAGATGCATGCTCTCATTTAACAGGTTTGAATGTGATGGTTAATCCTGAACACAACCACATCCCAGTTTATTTATTAAAAAAAAAAAAAAAAAAAAAAAAAAAAGTGTGCATACTTGTGCAACCACATGGAGTTATTTTTACTTAACCTCTTAAAAAATATATATATTTTTTAAATCAGTTGAGTTGTACAGGTTATGGGACACAATGGTGGAATAGGTTTTGAAATCATTTATCTTGGGTTTTATATACCACAGTAACCTTGCCTCTGAACAAGGGTGTGTAAACTTTTAATATCCACTGTACTTGACCACGCTTTGTTACAACTTGGCTGTGGCTGGAAGAACAATGCGTGATGTCCCAGAGGCGTTGGATTGTGTTCAAGTGTGGGTACAATATGCCTCCCTTGAGTGTTTCTCAGTAGGTAAATTAATTCACACAAATATTGATTTCTGACTGGACCGGTTCATATCCGGGAAGTGTGATTGTCTTGGATTTGACGATGAAAATAGACAGTTTATCTTTTAGGAGTGTCTTTACAATTGATAACATCCCTCAACATTAGTGGTAAAGGTTCAAAGGCCAGTTCCAGTTGTAATGTGATAGTAATATTTATAATTTGTGTCAATTTGTTTTATTACTAAATACAGATTTTGGTTTGTAAATTGACCATGGTGAAAAGTAGCAAGACATTTAAATCTGTCAACATGTTATACAACACGGAAATAAATTAAAACAGGGGATCCTTTTGTATTTATTAAAAAAAAATAAAAATAAAAATTAGTTGGCCACAGAAACTGAGATTATCTTTACGTCATCAACAGGTCGATCTTGCCCTTGGGTCTCTACCAGCCCAATGCGGTTCAACACTCCCATACCCTGGTGCACTCTTCCAAAAATGCTGTGCTTTCCATCCAACCACTGAGTAGGCCTGAGTGTGAGGAAGAACTGGCTTCCATTAGAATCTGGTCCTGCATTGGCCATAGCTATTATACCAGCACCTAACAGAAAAAAATAAAATAACAAACAGTGCAACCTTAACTAACGGCATTAAATTCAATAGTCTTAGATTTTACACTGTTGGAGTAACGAAACTGCATCAGTTCAACACTTCTTCCACTTGTGTTTTCCATTACACACACACACACACACACACACACGTTTGGTGAATGTGCAATTGTGCGTTAAAATAAAGCTGTACACTAACATCGTTTTGTCACAAAAACATTCTAATTATTTGTACGCTAAATGCTCTTATTCGATTCACAGAATAGTGACGCAAGTGCTAAATAAATAGTTACTGAAAGAACATAATATGTAGCTTATTAAAGACAAGTGAACTATTACTGTCGTTGTCCCAATCCGTCGCCAATTTTCCACTTTCATAGGTCAGAAACAATTATGTCCAATCAGACTGCTCTGATGTCATTCTTACACGACTCACAGCTACTAGAGAGCGTATTTGCATCTAGACTTATGGTTTGAGTACAGTTATAGTCCATGATGAATTGCTTCGCTTGGTATTTCAGAACAAAGAATAACTTTTGGGGCATTAACACCTAATTTCTGACTGAAACGTTACTTGCCAGTGAATTTAAGATCTGGGTGGAGCTCATCTTCAAACTGTTTCCCAAATATGGAGGCACCACCCCGACCTGAAAGAGAGATACCAATTGGGTGAACTCATATTAAGAAGCTTTGGTTAACTAACAAATATGGTTTTTGACTTCAGCATTTGTCAATGGACAAGTTGACGCCAGATATACTGTATATTGCAAAATGGACATTAACCAACCTGTGCCAGTAGGGTCACCACCCTGCACCATGAAGTTCTGGATTATCCGATGGAACATTGTATTATTGTAGTATCCTCTTCTCGCCAGTTCAGCAAAGTTCTTGCAGGTCTTGGGTGCATGTCTCCAGTAGAGCTCCAACACAATTGTCCCCATCCTGCAATGCAATGTTATTTTAGCATGTAAGAGTTACATTCACTTTTAGGCGAGAACGCAAAACTAAATAAAACAGAATAATAATTCTGACTAATAAATAGTCAAGACGTAAATTCTAGTAACAGAATACGGTAAGGTAAATAGGTATCAGCAGAGTCTGGACTGCAAGATAACAAGTTAGCGCAAATAATTTAAATAAAAACATACGTTGTGTCCAGCGTAACAGTGGGAGGTTGCCATGTGTCCGGAGGTATTCCTGACATTATATTAACTAATCTACTCAATAATAATAACAACACAAATTTAACCACACTCAGATGAACAAGAAGGCCCACACGGTTATTCAAATGGTTTTCGAAGTGTTTCCTCTTCCGTGTCGTACGTCATTTCCGCCGTATGTCGACGACTCGCATCTGTTGCCGCCCTCTATTGGACAAAAGGACTTATAGCCCATTCGGCTCAAAATCAAAACGCTACCTTTGAATTCAAATGCAGGGTTTGTAATTGACATGGTGAAATTGTAATAACCCGAATACACAGCAATTTAACACAATTTTGTTTTGTGATTGTAGTCTATAGTCACAGTGCAATCCACAGGAGGGAGACATATGTTTTCCTTCAATTTCCAATGCAAATGGTAAAAACGTGTTTACACTGGATACACTTTCATTACACGCCGGGGATGAATTCATAAAATATTTTTCATTGTATTCATGTCACTGCGTCGCCTAAAATAACGAACATTATATCATTATATCGACGTATCGCTGGCAGGTGTCCTACAATCTGGATAATTACAGCGTTACATCATTTGTTTTGTACCTATTAGAGAACCCCATTCATTAAACATTTTTAAAGAAAAAAAATAAAAGAAAAAAGCGACGACGTCTGTCAAGTTGTTCCCAATTTGACCTCCAGGTGGCAGATGTGCACATTTACATATTAAGAGAAAATATTCCGCTAAACGATATTCTCATTGTAGTTTGCAACCGTACGTGTTGCACCAAACTCCGTTTCACCACAAACAACAATAGGCCTACAACATATACCCATATTAACTGTCTATTGGGAATGCGTTTCACAGGTCTTCCACAATCTTTGTTTGAATTTATCATTTGTACTCCACAAAAACAGTGTGAAGGGGGTGTTAATCTACAGTAGATCCTTTTGCTGATACTGATGCAGCCACTGCACAAGTGCATTTGAAATGTCATGTGACTAATGAGATGAGGACATGTAATCCAATTAGGAGAGAAGCAGCATGCTAAACTTAAGGCCAGGTCACAGTATTTTTATTATTGTGGAAGTGGAAGCCTCACGAAGGAAAGGGTAAATAAAAGAGGTGAGTCCTACATCATTTTCCAAGGAAATAAATAGAATTTTATGCAGCTAAATTGTTTTCTGCCTGGTATATTATATACTGTATGTCCCTGTCAAGACAGTTAATATATCTCATGCCTCTAGCTCTTCTATCTCAAAGTGCTCCATCATGTCCATTCTCAAAATTCACGCCCGAGAGATCTTTGACTCCCGTGGGAACCCCACAGTGGAGGTCGACCTTTACACTGCTAAAGGTAAGCTGACCTAAAAGTGTTTTTGTTGTTGTTGTTTTTTCTTTCTTAGTTTTACCTCTTCATAGTTCTCGTGTGTCATCAGGGTTGTTCAGGGGAGCTGTACCAAGCGGTGCATCCACTGGAATCTATGAAGCCTTGGAGCTGCGGGATAATGATAAGTCACGCTTCCTTGGAAAAGGTTTGTGCTTTTTAGACCTATTGGGAAAAAAACAAAAGCTTTTTTTTTTCATCCAGAGAGGATTTTTGAAATAAGTATTACAGAGACGGTGCTGGTCTTTTGCGCACATTTTTTCGTCTTGCAGCAAAGTGCTCAGAATGTAATGCAGCCATGACAATGAGTGTCAAGGGGCGAGTCTTCTAGTATTGTTAAACATTGGTGTGTACTCATTTACTACTAATTAACTAACTATGAGGAGGTCTACTGACCTTGTTTATTAAACCTCTCTTTTTTGGTACTGTCCATTGGAGTCGTACATTTTGGGTCTTGTCCTCTGTTCCGTTCATGACAGAATGAACTGGCCATAACATGGAGCCAGCAGACTCAGACCCGGTGCGCAAAGCCCTTCAAGCGCGGGGTCAACACATATCGAAGCAGGATGAGCAGCTTGCTGCCCTCCACCTTCATCTAAAGGGACTGTTGGAGCATCAGGACACTATGATGAGACAGGTGGCCTCACAGTTTGAAGTTCTAATGAATATGGTTCAGATGAAGGAACCAGCTGGCAGAGGACCCAATGCCGCCACTGTACCACCATTTCCATGTGAATCAGTCACCATGCCGCCACCTGCCACCTCCGCTGCTCTCTGCCCACAGCTCTCTCACTCAGTGCGAACTCCACTTTGAGCTGCAGGCAGCTGCCTTCCCTACCGAGCGGGCAAAGATCGCTTTTGTCATTTCCCACCTGACTAGTCGTACGGAGGCGTGGGCTACTGCTGAATGCAGCCGCAATTCCACCGCGTGTCATTCTTGGGCTTCTTTCATAAAGACTAGGGAGCAAGGTTTTCAGTATTCAACACCAGATCGTGAGGCAGCTCGCTCTCTTGTCACCTTACAACAAGGCAAGCGCAGGGTGTCAGATTACGCGATTGAGTTTCGCATTTGAGCAGCTGAGAGTCAGTGGAACAACGGGGCACTACTCGATGCATTTTTTCAAGGACTATCTCCTGCCGTCAAAGATCATTTGGTCCCACTAAAACTGCCGACCAACTTGGACACTCTCATCGCTCTCGCCATAAAGATCGACAAAAGGCTTTTGGATCGCGAGGTGGACGGAGATCGGCAGAAGGATGCGCCACCGCGAACTTGGAGGACGAGCCTCGGTGACCAGCCAAACCAAGGCAGATCCCCTGTTGCCAGTCTCAATCCACTGGCTAGCGTCACCACGGATGATGTTCCGTCTCTCCCCTGAGGAACGTCAACGCCGGCTGCTTGCCAGGTATGCGCTGATAACAAGCCCTCTCGTCAACGTCCTTCTGGGGAGTTGCGACTCCGCCAATACCACAACGTCCTTGGTCAGACATTTCTGTAGAATTTGTGACAGGATTACTGGCCTCTAAAGGAAATACCACCATTCTCACAGTTGTTGACAGGTTCTCTAAGATGGCACACTTCATTGCACTGCCGAAACTCCCCTCAGCTAAAGAAACTGCCGAGTTGATGATAAATCAGGTATTCAAGTTTCATGGTTTTCCCAAGAATGGGGTATCACACACTATCATGGGTGTGTGTTCTGGTTGTTGTCTTTCCCCTGTTTCGTACACACCTGCTTTTTTTCATATCAGTCGATATCGATATACTGTATGTCACCATATAAAGCAAATCAGTCAAACGATTTTGGTTGATAAAGATGACCCTTGAATGTATTTATATTGTTATTGAATGCAAAACCAGCAAATTCTCACAGCACACAAAATTTCCAGACGGTAAGAGCAATGTGTGTGAGAACTGAACAAAATGTGCGTTCAGTACGTAGTATAAACCTGCAAATTATAATTAAAGACGTAAGTATAGCACAAGTCTGTATATTCAAAATATCAGGTGAATGTAATGCTGAATATTTGGTTGTATGATTTGATATTCACTTTCGTGCCACAGGTGTCTTACAGGCAGTCGAGCACATTAACTCATCTATTGCACCTGCACTTGTTGACCAAGTAAGAAGTTCATCATCCATTCGTTTATTTTTTTTTGCCAAACTCTTCATTGTCACCATACTTAACATGGTATTGATGCGTTTTTCACGTCTTTCCAGGATGTATCTGTGGTTGAGCAAGAGAGAATCGACCAGCTGATGATCGACATGGATGGCACGGAGAACAAATGTAAGAGGGCTATCATTATTAGCTATTATTATTCTCTTTTATTTTTAAAAAGGACATTTTATTGTTTGTCCAGTCTGGTCTTAAACACACATGACGTTAGACTAAGGTCATATAAAGTCCTAGTCTACGACAGAGCTTTTTTAAAAAAAATAATAATAATAATTGGATGAATACTGCAAGTAAATAATCCACATTAATTAATAGATAGATAGATAGATGGATGGATGGATGGATGGATGGATAGATGGATGGATGGATGCTTTTGCTCCCAGAAGATGAAAGGCTAACTCATCATGCAACAGTGGTATGGGCACAGATCCTTACAATAATACAGGACTGTACATATGCAAAATTCCAATCCACATATACATTACGTCATTTACTGTCATACTTTGTGATAGTTTTTTATTTTGTTTTTTTTGACTTGTTACTTTATGTGTAACAGCTAAATTCGGTGCCAACGCCATTCTGGGTGTGTCGCTGGCTGTTTGCAAGGCAGGTGCAGCAGAGAAAGGAGTCCCTCTATATCGTCACATTGCTGACCTTGCAGGAAACCCCAAGGTCATCTTGCCTGTGCCGGTGAGACTGATGCACATTTCCCCACACCGTATTTCTCCAAAAAGTGGCTCACGCAGTCATAGACATTTCACCCCAATGAATCACTGTTTGTCATCCATTTGAAAAGAAAGAAAAAAGAACAGTGCACCCCAAAAAGATGCACTTTTCCCCTGTTTATAAGTTTGAACAATGAATATCTTGTCTTTGTCGTGTATTTAATTGACTATAGGTTGGTATAGGTATTAAATGTCTTTGCTTACCCTTATTGATGCAAGGTACTTTCTGCTGTTGCGTAGATAACAACCCCGCCCACTCAATGAGGGAAATACGCTGTATCTTCATGTACTGTATTTATTGCAATATACAGCCCTTATTCCTCACCACCATCAGGCCTTCAATGTGATCAATGGTGGCTCCCATGCAGGCAACAAGCTTGCCATGCAGGAGTTCATGATCCTTCCGGTTGGCGCGGGCACCTTCAGGGATGCCATGCGGATTGGAGCCGAGGTCTACCACAATCTCAAAAATGTCATCAAGAAGAAGTACGGCCAGGATGCCACCAATGTGGGAGATGAAGGTGGCTTTGCTCCAAACATCCTGGAGAACCAGGAAGGTAATTACGCTTGACTTGATGTTACATAAAACCTATTACTTTATGTGACATAAAGCCTATTACCGCTACATCGTATCCTGTCATTTCTTCATATTTGTCACTGCAGCACTGGAGTTGATAAAGGAGGCCATTGCTAAAGCAGGATACACAGACGAGGTTGTGATTGGCATGGATGTGGCAGCCTCTGAATTCCACCGGGAAGGAAAATACGACCTGGACTTCAAGTCTCCCGACGATCCGTCTCGCTACATCACTCCTGAAGAGCTGGCTGACCTCTACAAGAGCTTTGTGAAGGATTATCCAGGTCACCTCCACTTCACCCTCTGTTTGTTTACACGCTAGTCAAGAGCACACAATTTTATTGGAGCAGCACTCTCATTATGTGGTGGTTATTTGTCTGAAAAGGATTGAATGCTATCGCAATGGTGCTGTTGGTATTAACCAAGGATAATCAGTAAACTAATGAGTCAGCAAAAGATATGCATATGGAGAGTGTAGTGGCGGAATTGCTTAGTTATGAGTAATTTTACTGGCGAGATGTTAAAATGACTTAATTTTCAATTAATTAGTTGAACAGTGGTGGCTTGAGACACAAATTGAATTTGGTCTTTGACAAGACTCAGAACACTTGTATCGCATATCATCTTTCCCGATTGAAATTAACGGAAATGCCGCAGATTCATTCCACCCGCCCTCCCCAAAAAACAACAACAAAATTGTGTTTTTTCATAGTGAAAATAGCACTGTATAATATTTTACTTTATAAAAGCTTATAGTAAGAACATCATTAAATTATAGTGTGAAGAATTCAACAGCATCATGATTAATTCAAAGTTAAAGTGTTAACTCATGATTAATCACAAGAAAGTAGTCGCATTAATCATGCATTAACTGTGATTATTCACACAATTTAGTCTGACCACACATGCTCCTTTATCTTAACCGCGGATGGATATTTGAAATGCGATGCAGGTTGCTATAAGGTCAATGATCCGGTCAATGCTTAATATTAAGTGAGGCGACTCCGACTGGTGTGCTCGATGGTACTTTCGAAAAAAACAAATGTAATTTGCATAAAGTGCAGCGCTGAACTCTCTTAACCATGGAAGCACAACAAGTTTAAAATACCATCTCAAAGCAAAATGTGGTACTACGTGTGGTATATTTGGCGCTTCTGGTTAATTGTCATTAATCAAAATTTAAAAGTGTGATTAATCTGATTTTAAAATATTCTCCATTGACAGTCCTAATATATGTGTACAGTATATGCATTTATTTGATTAAATAATTGGTCAATTATGACTTTGATTTATTATACAGTATATCATATAATATAATGTATTAATGATACATAATGAGATTAAATGAGTATTAATTATTTACACATTTTTCATACATGTTTAACTTTTTATCTCATTTACTATTGACCGGTTCATCTGTCTTTTTAAAAGTCAAATGTCACCCTTAAGCACAAAGGTTTGCCTACCCTTGGTTTAAAACCACCAGACTCGACTGAATTGCTCCCAAATCCTCCCAAATATTGACATGCATTCCAAGAACAGGTCAGATAAACATAATACTCAATTCCACATAGTCGATTCCTTTAGCTGTAAGAAGAACATTTCTCAATTCATTCACAGTGGTGTCCATCGAGGACCCATTTGACCAGGACGACTGGGCGGCGTGGAGCGACTTCACCGCCAGCACCGACATCCAGGTCGTCGGAGACGATCTCACTGTGACCAACCCGGCTCGCATCTGCAAGGCTGTGGAGGAGAAGGCCTGCAACTGTCTGCTGCTTAAAGTCAACCAGATTGGCACCGTAACCGAATCTATGCGAGCGTGAGTTGATGTTGGTTTCTATGTACCTAACCTGTTAGCGAATACAGCGTAGTAGGCCATATCATTGAGATGGAATAAATGGTCTCTTCCTGGTCTTTCAGGTGCAAGATAGCCCAGGAGAGCGGCTGGGGAGTGATGGTGAGCCATCGCTCCGGAGAGACCGAGGACACCTTCATCGCGGATTTGGTGGTCGGCCTGTGCACTGGACAGGTAGAGACATCATGAATACAATCTATATAAAGAAAAAAAAAGTTAGGAGCAAACCCCCAATTGCCCAACACGACAATTACAAACCTTTTTGTACGCTTTCAGATCAAGACTGGGGCACCTTGTCGCTCTGAGCGTTTGGCCAAATACAATCAGATTCTCAGGTAAGTCTCAGGCAGACATCCTTCCATCCATTTTCTTTTCAGTACCACTTGTCCTGATTAGAGTCATGGGTGAGCTGGAGTCTTTGTCAGCTGACTTTGGGCAAGAGGCGATGTACACCCAGGACTGGTCGCCAGTCAGTTGCTGGTCAATACCGTACAAACAAACGTTTACACTCTTAGTCATACCTATGGACAATTTAGAGTTGTCAAATAAACTAATGTGTGATTTTGGAATGTGGAAGGAAGCCAGGCGACCTGGAGAAAGCCCACACAAGCACATCGAGAAGAACTCCACACAGGAGAGCCTGAGCCTAGATTCAAACCTGGGACTATGAGGCAGACATGCTACACACTAGGACACAGTATGCAGTTTTTAACTGCTAGCAAGATTTGAATGTAGCCTCACACACCACGCTCGCCCCCTCGTTTCTCTGTCCAAAGAAATGCCCCGAGCCCAATAATGCACATGCCAAACACAAAATGTTCCGTGTTTGATGTTGTATTTTTTGGAATTTACAATTAATTAAAAAGACGTGGTCAATTTACCTGGCCACCCAGTGAGAACGGTGACGACACCGTTCGTTCATATGACTGCGCCACTGGTGTTCCAAGCCCAACATCATGCAGCTGCCCCCGTATTGGATACCTCTGTTATATATGTTTACCCTGGATTTGAAGTAGAGAGCTGTCCAATTCCTTTTTGACTTTTTTTTTGCTCCCTGTATTTAAATAATCTAGCAAAGAAACTATAATAGTCTCCTTTTGCGCGAGGCTGCTGTGTCCCTGTAATGCTTGTGAGGACAACCGTGCGCGCGAACAAAAGATTGAAAGACTATGTGGTCACGCCTCCTATCTTTACAGTGTCCGATTGGCTATTCTTGTCGCACCGTGCTCCACTTACACTTATAGATTAGCCCGATATAAATCATTTTGGGCTTAACTGTATATTCATTTGATTTAATGATTTTTATTTGGATGTCTTGTATCTAATCCCTCATGGGGAAGTTCAGTGTTCTCCCTGTATCTTTGTTGCACACCACTCAGAGAAGCATGCATGTTATATAATGCCTCATGCATTCATGCATTACACAACAAAGAAGTAAATGGCACACATGCAGACAGGAGAGTGATGTCAGAGTTGCATGGCAGCTCAGTGGTGTTCCATGCTTGAGTTTGGTTGGTTCTGTGTCTTCCTCAAAGGCACACTGACAATGTTCCAAAAGGAAACTCACATTTATCAAACAACCGGTTTTTATTTTCATTTTATTTTTTTAAATTGGCCTGCAATCCAATTATAGCCTGCAACATTCTGTCCACCAAGACAAGTTCATTTGAATTTAGCTACAACCGCCTTATTGAGCTATCAATACTCGTCATGTACTTTACACCCAGTATATTTAATTGAAATGTCATATGGAAATCATTGGGTCCTGTCTCTGCCGGCCGATATTTGTGTTTGAGTTAAATCAGTGGCAAAATGTAAGCAAATCCTGTAATGCAGGGTAAATAATGTATAATAATATAACAATGAAACTAACTCCAAGTATTTGTATTATAGAATTGAAGAGGAGCTGGGAGACAAAGCTTGTTTCGCTGGGAAAAACTTCAGACAACCGTTGGCAGAGTGAATTTACACCCAACAAAAACCACAGGAAACCCCCCAAAACATTATAAACCTATAGGTGAACTGCTGAAAATAAAGATGTTTTTTTTTTTTTTAATGTGAAGTAAATTAAGATTAAGATGTAGGCTTCTCTTGGCGATCTAGTTAATAAAAGACAAAGATGACTTGTGTCTTGTTTTTTTTACAACTCTGTTTGCTGTGCTCACTTGACTTTCATTAATGCGTCACCCACGCTCACTAACTATTACATTAATAAATATTTTTACAATAAAAGGAGGCATTGTTATGGCTAGTCTGGTAACTAAATTATACAGTACTGGGTTTACAGTACATGTATGTTAATTCCACGTAAGATTTACTTGTAGGATGGATGCTGGCACTTTGTGCAGACACAGAAAACTTAATGACACACATAATTATAAAGAGCCAATTATGAAGACCACACTTGTCCCTGAGCAATTTAGTACTTGAAATTAAAATTTCACAGATTTGTTTTTCAAGCAATGTGCAGAAAATATACAACTAAAGTCCCATTCATAGCAAAATTACCATTAGTTCCTGGGCCAAAAAATTACAAATTCTGTGGCCCATTATTGTTTTACATCATTTTAACTGAGGTTTCCAGAGCAGTTGTTGTAAGTCAGGCTGATAGCACAGTTGCATTAATTGCACTACACTAACTATGTAGGTGGTGTAGAAAAAAATACAATGATGTTATTCAAGTAAAAATGCAGTAAATATAAGCTACAATGTAAACAAACCAATTTTCCTCAGGGATGAATAAAGTTCTGATTCGTGAGACTGGAGTTATTCTTTTATGAAGCATAATGGAAGTGCAACTCATTCATAAAGAGACCTAAACACATCATCTGCCCTTTATTGTACTCACATTCCTTACTTTTCTTTCAAAATAAAGCATAATCTTCCACTAAAAATACATCGATTGTGTATCAATCGATATTGTGTATCGTGTTTTCACTGTGCAATACAAACGTACAAATAAATATTACATACATAAACATACATTACATTCAAATTGTTGTGGATAGTATGCATTACGTGGAGATCCCACATACAGTAACTGTATTAAAAATTTTGCCTTTACAAAGATCATGTTCACTTTTGATTGGCACTGTCAAAGAGGGGAAAAAAAGACAAACAAAAACTAATTGATATCCTGACCAAATGTTGAGTTAAATTGCAGTTTGATAACTTGTTTGAATGAAATGAAAGAGTTCATGTTGTAAAACATACGCTGCAGTGGAATGCAGGAAAAGACATTAGACCAAAGGTCACCAAACATAAAACTAAGAACTACTTATATCTTAATTGTTGTTTTGTTGTTTTTAATTATATTTCTTATAACTATGTATGGTGACCTTGAATTGCTTGAAAGGCACCAACAAATACAATGGATTATGTTTATTTACTGGTTATTGCGAAGGGTACACATCAGAAGTAACAAACAGTATTTGCTCATATCACATTTTATTATGCATGATTAATAATTAATGATACAGTATTCCTCCACGTGAAGACTAATCATGTTAATGATTTCACACAAGAGTTATCAAGAATGATTTAACAAGATAGGAAATGGATAAATATCAATATGCAACTCTATATTTCTATGAGTGTCTGCAACAAATGTTTACTTTTTTTTTTCTTCCAAAAGCTCATTTTTACAACCTTACTAGGAAATCGCAATGTCCCATCCACTGGTGAGTTATTTTTAGAGCAGCCCTTGAACGGGGGCTGCTGATGTGATCCTGGGGGCTATCTCCCTGCCTGACCCATGCAATACTAGACACTCGTCTTGTTGACATTATTGTCTGCTTATTGTACAATAATAGTCCTATAAATAATTATTACATACATTCAAATTATTTACTGTTGCACTGTTATAACAGCAGAGGTTGCAATGCATATGCAAAGATACTTAGCTTTGTATAAAAGAGGGAAAAAAATCAATATTCTCTAATATTCTGGCTCTGTGATCACACTGTTCTTACGAAGAAAAATACAAATATTCTCCCGCATGGAGCTTTTACTATCAATGACCCCCCCCCCCCAAAAAAAAAAATTCTGATGCTGCAGATCGATGTCATATATACATAACGATTGGATTTTGCAGGGGCGTCGCTGGGAAGCAACGGCCTGCATCACATTAGCGCTTTCCAGTATCCAGTCGTGAGGTGCGAACGAGGTTGCACGCACATGCTCAGTTTGTATACACTCGACAAGTTGGAAGGCTGCGCTGTGTGGCTGCGGAGGTCATTGCACCGGAGAGAAGAAGAAGAAGAAGAAGAAGAAAAAAAAAAACAGACTCCCTCCGCTACAGCGCCTCCATTTTGAATAGCCATGTAATAGGGGATTGGCATAGTTAGCGTGTACGCGTGTGAGTGTCCGTGCGCGGCTGTCGCCCCGCTGAGCTGCGTAGTGTCAACAAGCCACAGCCAAACACCCGTCGACATGGACGACCTGTTCAGCCCGCGGAGGTAAATAACTTGCCTCTTTTTTTTTACATGACTATTATTATTTTGCCTTGTTGTGTACTGGATACGCTTCGCGGTTTGTGTTCGCTTGGCGTCCACTTTGCACGGAGCGGTCGGCGTGTCAGCAGTCACGAAGTTGTGGCTAACGAGCTAATGTCACGGTCCCTAGCAGCTAGCCAGTTGTTTTTTTTTTAATGCTACAACGCGATACACGCACACACACACACACACACAAAGCGACGTAGAGCAATTAGCTAATGTTAGCCGCGTTGTGCAGCGTTGGGTGTTATTTGTTTAGCGACGCAGAATTTAAAACACCATTTGCGGTTGATGTGTTATTTACATACACATACATTTGACATGTTAAGCGCAAGCTAACGTCGACGAGGACTATCTAGCGCGTTGGACTCGGGTTGAGGTCCACTCAGCGGCCCTCACGTCTGGAACGTGTTTTGCGAGCACACAACAACACAGCGTTCCTGAATGTTCTTGTAAAATGGTGACTACAGCAGTTGTGCTGCGAGAACGAGCGCGGCCCCGTGTGGTGGGCTGCTGGCGTGATTGATTGACGGGCCTTCGCGGCCGCTGGCGTCGGGTTTCGCCTGGCCCAATGTCAGGAGACGTCAAGACGGTGCGCGGATTCCCATTGGCCGACGGCGACCGTGTGGGCGGCGCCGCCTTTTAACGAGATCAGCCAGCCAGCAGATGAAGCGGAGATAATCAGCTGAGAGCAGCGATAGCAAGCCGCGGGGCCCTTCATCCCCGTGGTTTTTCCCTTGTTCGCGACCGCTGTGACACAGTGATAATGATGATTTCGAGAAGCAAATATTAATTTGCCATCCACTTTTTTGTTTTTGTTTTTACTTGTCTTCTAGGAGCTTGAACAGCACTCAAGGCGAGATAAGAGTGGGACCAAGTCATCAGGTAAACTACATGGCTGTGCAGTGTTGGGAAAGTTAATTTTCAACACGTACTCGTTCACAGTTCAGTTCACCGTTACAAAAATTAATTACTTCAGTTTATAGTTAATTATTAAAAAAAACTAAACTAAATTCACCATTCCAAAAATGAACTAGTTCATACTTTTTTTTTTTTTTGTCAATATGTTGCTGACGGGCTATTCCCCTTAAAATACAGGCATTTCGTTTTCCCATTGTTGCCACCCATTCAGTCCACACTAGTAACCAACTGCAGCTTTAAAAAAACACGCAACACAGTATGACAGTAACGATGGTGAAAGGACATTAACTTTGTAGCTCTGACTCACTATCTTGACAAAATATTTTATTTTATCTATTCTTTTACAAAACAAAATAAATTCAATTTCATTAAAGTGTGTTCCTACAGTGGTTTAACCAAAGCAGTCTGATTAAAAATAATAATTTTCCGAGTCGGCCGAATAAATTTTTACAATTATGTACTGTATGTATTACATAAGAACCACTGAAGACCACATTTCATCCCTCTTACGCAGTGTCCCTGAATGCACCTCGTGTTTTCACGCAGCTGCAAAGTGCCTGCCACAAATGGCGGCCGTGGCTGCACTGAATCGGTTGCCAAATACTGTACAGCGTTTATCTGCCGACCTATGAAGGCTCGTAAATAGTGGGTTCAGACGGGTTTTTCCTGGAAATCCCTAACAAAACCTGGGACTCTTGAATGAAAATGAACTTTTGTTCGAAAACTTGTTCTTTGACACTAGAATGAGCGCATCCTTAACACATTCACTGCCATTGACGGCTTTAGAAGTCAAATATCCATGTTAACTGGGAAAGCTGGCAGTAAATGAGTTAATTACACTCATCAGGCAGAAATGAACTCACCGTTCATGTGTACTACTTTCAACTTTCGTTCATTGAACTCGTTCAGGTACAACACTGAATGTGGGAGGAAGAACTCCTGATACAGTAGTGCCTTGAAATATGAGTTTAATTGATTCCATGACCATGCTTGTAACTCAAAATACTCATGACTCATCATCTTTCCCCATTGAAATGAATGGAAATAACATTACAGTGGACACCCGCATACAGGTAAATCTCCATAAATTACAATATATTTATTCGAATTAACATAAATACTTAATAACCATTCAATACTTAAATAAATTGTGCAACAGAAGCTTGCAAATGACTATAGAAGTGATTTATTAGCTGGAAAATGCAATAGAGACATAGCCTGAAGCCTCACTCAGTTCCACTACAAATTTGAGAAGAATAATTCACATTTAGTGTAGGTGTAGGCTTCTGTTGCACAATTTGTCATCTCAATAAATTAAAATATATATATTAAAATTTATTGAGATGTTTCGTACCCGTCCGTACTCATGGTTTAGCTCCCGTGGATTCACCTATTTGCATTTTTTCCCCATTTTTTTTATTTTTGTTTTTTGGCAGGAGAGGGGGGGGGACCAAGCCCAGAAACACTTATTGATGGTTGATCTACTTATTCAAACATTTGGGGGGGTTTAAAAAATGTTTTTTTTCTTCAACGCAATTATAATGGGCATCAATTATTTGTAGATTTCCGCTGTTCCTGGGAGTCCACTGTAATCCGTTCCAACCTCACCCCGAAAAACAATGTTTTTAAAAAGGAAAACAGCGCACTATAATATTGTGAACATTAAATAAGATGGATCACACATTAAAACTTCACACATACACCTGATGCTTATTGCATATTATTTCCCTTCTTTTTAGTCTCTTAGTGTTTCCCAATGTTTAATGAGCCATTTTACATTTGAAAAAATTGTTATGTCACACAACTAAATAAAGATGTCACAAAGTCTGGGCCTGTTAAGTTGAATGTGATGTATGTGCAGGAAAGCACAACTTATTCTGTTCTATGAATGTCAATTGCACCTTCTGCCATCAAACGGAAGAACATTTAATTGATCTGCCTGTCATGATATGCACCTGGCATAGATAGGTGAGCAAAGATATATTTGTAATTAAAGAATAATTTTCTGACAAATTTTGCAAAATTCTGCAATTTCTTGGTGGCACGGTGGTCAGCACATCAACCTCACAGTTCTGTCAGTAAGAGTATAATCAGAATCAGAATCCTCTTCTTTGCCATGTCAAAGACACAAGGAATGTGTCTCCAGTAGTTGGAACCGCTCTAGTATGACAATAGACAGCCATATTTACTGTCAAACAGTAACAGCCATATTTACTGTCAAAAGTAAATACGGAGAGTCACTTCGCCTCTAGCAATTTAATGCTAAGTAGAATAAGTAAAAAGTAAGTAGAGTAAGCAGAGCTGCAGCTCTTGGATCTTATTAATTTGCACACATACTTAATAAAATATAGTAAGAATAGTTTTAATACCACCATTGACGGTTGTGATTAATATATATATATATATATATATATATATATATATATATATGACAAGCCTTACAATTCTTGGTGGAGTTCATTGTCTGGAAAAAGACTTTAACACAATTTTATTTATTTATTTATTTATTTATTTTTTTTGCTGATGTGTTGCAGGCAAGGCTTCCTGAGCTGCAGCCTCGACCCACGCCAACTTCCCAAACTCAGACGGAGAATGAGGAGCTTATGTGGACACCTGGCGTCAATGACTGTGACCTTCTCATGTACCTGAGAGCTGCCAGGTCAGTGTCACTGACACTTTATTGATTAGTGCTTACTTTAGTGCACTTTGCTAGTCTTGAGGCTCATGCTGGAGTTCTTACTTCCTGTAAATATTTGATCTTTTCAATTGTGACGCCAAGGCTGGCAATCCTGCAGAAGCAACTGTGCCTACTGTTCCATAATAGTCCATATGAGCGTTGTTTCATTTTTATTTATTTATTTATTATATATAATATATTTATTTATTTTTGTTGTTTTATTTTTCATTCGGTGTCATCACACCGCCATCCCATAATACAAAAAGAGTTAATCAAATCCAATGCAAGGAGCATGCATTTCTTTTTTTAATTGCAATAACATAGATTTCCTCCTGGGTGGGACACATAAGGACATCTTCTTGTAGTAGCAATTGGTTCAAAACTGACACAAGCATCTCTCTTATTTGTTTTCCAAGGAGCATGGCAGCATTTGCAGGTATGTGTGATGGAGGATCCACGGAGGATGGATGTTTAGCAGCCTCTCGTGACGATACCACGCTCAACGCTCTCAACATGGTAGCGAGCTCAGCTTGTGTTAATCATTATCGTCATGCACTACTAAAAGATGACTTAACGTTGCACTGCATATACACTCCCCCCAGTTGCATGCAAGTCATTACGATGCCGCAAAAGCTCTCCAGCGTCTGGTGAAGAAGCCTCTGCCCAGGCTTATTGAGAAGTGCTGGTCTGAGGATGATGTGGTGGGTTGCATCCGATTGGTACCACTATAATGTTGTTAGAGGTATGTCTTTTCATATGAGTAGGAATTAAGGTAAAAAGTATGTAAAAATTCATTTGCGACCTACTACAAAGCTGTCATGTAATTTTTAAAACAGCACTGGATAATCAGTGTAGAATATTTTTTTTGTCGAATTTTTATATATATATATATATATATATATATATATATTATAATTTTTATTTATTTATTTTTACTTTTCAGAAACGCTTCATCAAAGGCCTCAGACAGTATGGAAAGAATTTTTTCCGGATTCGAAAAGACTTTTTGCCTAGCAAAAAGACTGTAAGTTAACACTTCTGCTTTAAGAAAACGCCATAAAGTCACACATAAGTTCAGTATAGCTTAGAATATCGCATCTGTACTAAAAAACTGGCAATTTTGTCAACAGGGAGAGCTGATCACGTTCTATTATCACTGGAAAAAAACTCCCGAGGCTGCAGGAACGCGAGCTTATCGACAACAACGCAGGCAGCCGTCGTCTCGAAAGGCAAAGACTCGCTCTGTCGCTGCTCCTGTGAGCGCTCCATCTCGAAATTACTCAGGTAAGCGTTTCGTGTGCTACCTCTCTCTTTCTCAAGTCACGCAAAGGTTGGAGTTTGCATCATACCGTAGCTTTTCTTCTGCAGTTGATGCAAGTTCAGCCAGTGAGGACGAACTTGACAGTGAAGATAGCGAACAGGAAGTTAAGAGCTGCAGCCACTGCGGTACAACACGTGCGTGTGACTCATATTTGGAAAACAATGCTGTTTAGTTACTTTTACAGCTTATATGGGTGTATTTTCCTTAAACAGGTTCTAAGGATTGGCACCAAGGAGGAAGATACAACCCTTTGCTTTGCACAACCTGCCGCACTTACGAAAACAAGCATGGCTGTCTGCCAGCGGCACAGAAGTCTACAGGCACGTCATTCATGTTTAAACCTGTGAAAGAGGAAGAGGAAGGGAACAGTAAACATGGCATGAGGACACGGCGAAGCAGAGCACCTGTAAGCATGACACACTATCGACATTAATAAATATTTACATGGAGGTGATCATTTTCGTCATGCACTTCTAAAAGATGACTTCATTGTCTGGAAAAAGACTTAGACTAAATGTTTTGCTGATGTTTGCTCATTTAGCAATGATATCTGAGAGAAATGTTTTCTTGCAAATACAGCAGTTGTCATCTTTAAGAAGCGGCCACAGGAGACTCACTGGCTCTCCCACTAGCGAGGATCAGCAGTCCACGACCCAGAACTCCCAGACTGCGACTCGAGCATCTACAACGGACAACAAGAATGACTCCACGAAGAAGAATAACAAGGTAAACTCACTGTTGGACTGAAATAATCAAAGTTAAGCATGCAACTTAAATGTATATGAAAACTGTTTTTCATCATTATTATGAACTACAACATGTTTCTTTTCCTCCAAACATTGGAGCATTATAACATACCTACATAACTTATTTTAATAATAGCTTCCAGTGAGAAAATAGTAGTTATGAGTGAAGACTCTCCTCTTTGCTTTTAACATAGATAGGAAGGTTAGCATGTTTCCATAAAGTTTATAATGCCACCAAACTGATATTTTACATCATCACCAAATCAGAATTATTCCAAAGCTAATGGGACATCAGTGAAACGCGCTCACGAAAGATTAGAACAAAACTCTTATGTTCATTATTCATCAGTAAGTGGCTATTGTTCAGCTACACAGAGGAGAATACAGGCAAATATTTGTAATAGTCGCAAAATGATCTGATTCTGATTTGAACTGCCCTTCAATAACTGACGAATATTCCATTTGTTCTCCAGAAGGTGAAAGAGGAGGCAGCCACACCAAAGACGATGAAACGTGTCAGGGAGAGTCCTCCTCAGGAGGCTAACGAGGCTGAAAAAGTCAAACCTAAGCGGTCAAAGACTCAGGTGAAAAGCAAACTGCTAACGGCTAGAAATCTTGAAGCCTTTTTAAAGTAGCTAGTAGCTGTGTCAATATTGTATTACTGTTACTTCCTTGTACGTGTTCTTGTGACGTGTTGCTGACCTCTTGGCCAGGTCACGCTTGTGAAAGAGATCCTGATCTCAATGGGTTTTATCTGGTTAAATAAAATGTCAAAAATCATAAATTTTGTGTCGCTTCCAGGAGCCGCCAGATTCACGTTCTGAGGTGGAGGCCGAGGTGGAGGAGGAAAGCTCCTCAGAAAGCCGCAGTGCTCAGGAGGATGGCAGCAGTGACACCAAAGACATTGATCAGGACAACCGCAGCTCCTCCCCCAGCATTCCCAGCCCTCAGCAGGGTAACGAGAGCGACTCCGACTCTTCTGCCCAACCGAGCGCTGTCCCCCCAGAGCCCGCAGCCCCGCCGACCGTCCAGGCTGACACAACGGTCCCGCAGGCCCCTCCCTCTCAGGGCCCAGCTGTCATGCCACCGCAAAGCGCTGCCTCTTCTGGCCCTCCTCCTAGCCCGTCCCCTCCATCTCCAGACCCGCCTCAGCCAGCTGCTACAGAGTCCGCTGCCAATTTGAGCCAGAGCGGCCGCCCGCCGCCCGCTCCTCATTCTCTCTGTGGTGTACCACCACTTCCACCCACAGCGGGGCAGGACTCTCCTCTCTCATCTGCATTTCAGGTGCCGCCTGCTCTCAGCTCAGTGTCCTCCCAGCTGCCACCAACCCAGAGACCCCCGCCCTTCTTTCGGGAGTCACAGCTGTCCCAACCTCTTCTTTCTTGCCCCCAAATCAAGCCGCCTCCGACCACCCCAATTCAACCTTCCCACAAACAGATACCACACCAGCCTGCTCCACCCTTCCCCCAGATGCCCTCCAACCTTCCACCTCCACCTGCTCTAAAGCCCCTCAACTCTCTGCCCAATCAGCATCCTCCAGGCGCACCCCCTCCACCTCTCCAGCTCATGCCGCAGCCTTCGCCTGTGCAGACGCTTTCCGGCCAGCTTCCGGTGATTTCTCAGGCGCCGACTCACCCTGGAAAGAGTACAAGTTCCCCTCATCCATCTGGCGCTTCCTCGCAGCCTCTCGCCTCCGCTGCGTCAGCCTCAGTCGGCCCTGTCCCCAGCTTGCAGCCGTCCTTCCCTCCTGTTGGGCTGAGACCATCGCCGAGCGCCACAGTGGGACCGCCTCAAATTAAAATAAAAGAGGAGCCGCTGGATGAGATGGAGGAAGCCAGGAGCCCGCAGTCTCCACCTCGCAGCCCTTCGCCAGATCCTACTGTCATCAACATGGCGAGTCACGCCAGCCAGTCTGCACGGTGCGTCTTTAATTCCTCCGCAGTCCATAAAATGTGGCAGTACCGAAGATGAACATATTATGTCCTCTTTTGAATGAAAGTTTATTTAAGTTTTTCCCAAGACCCTCAACACAGTTTTATAGAGTCTTATACACGTACAATAAGCTCAAACACTAAATCAAATTGTCTTGCTTGCAACGGTTGCATGATTAGACAGTACGGGATGCTTATATCCTTTCAACATAGCATGAAGAACACCTGCACAATCTAGTGACATTGAATACAAAAGCTGTATCAAAGATTGGGCCTTTGAATGGTAAAGTGACACAGTTTAAAATTCACTTTAATGGTGACAGTTTAGACTATTTTTTGATAAAGCATTTAACTGTGTCAAATGAGGACAGTTGCTAGTGTAGCTGATCACATACCTGACTTTCACACAGCCAACATGGGATCGATTCCTACTGGATGCACGATTCAAAATTACCCTGTCATTAACTGGCGATGGGTAAAGAGTGTAGTTTGCCTTTGGATGGATAGATGGAGCTACCCAAAGGCGTGTACATACAGTTTGCCAAAACCCAGCAAAAGTCAGATTGCATCAAGTAACAATTTTGTGGGACAGCATGAAAACACGTCAATACTAATAATTGTGCCTCTGTCGTAAATTTCAGGTTCATCAAACACCTGGATCGCGGCTACAACTCCTGCTCTCGGACAGACCTGTTCTTCACGCCGCTCTCCTGCTCCAAGCTGGCCAAGAAAAGGGAAGAGGCGCTAGAGAAGTGTCGGAGAGAGGCGGAGCTCAGCGCTAGGCAGGAGCGTGAACGGGAGAAGGATCGGGAGCGAGAAAGGGAGGCAGAGAGAAACGCTGTAAGTACAATGGTCCATTCATTCTTCTGTTTCTGTTGCAGTGGTGGGAAGTAACCTAGTACAAATACTTCATTACTGTACTGAAGTAGATTTTTCAGATGTCTATATTTGAGTATTTTGTATTAAGACAACTTTTACTCTTAAACCCTACATTTGTAAACGGATATCTGTACTTATTTTTTTCAACCTCTGCAGATGACAACACGATGTAAAAAAAAGACAGTTTAAGTCAACAGTGGTTGAGATCTTGATTTATTGAGATATTGGGGTCTTATAAGTAAACATTTTTTTTTTTCCCAATTTCACCATTTTTTTTATGCCGCCTGGGTTTTATATGGGTAAATGTCTTCCATGCTTAACAGCCCATCTTGAAGTTCTATTTTTTTTTTATTGCCATAATAGTAAAGACAATCAAGAGATAAATACACAAATTTCATGGCAGTTCAATGCAAATGTAATCTGTACAAGGTGTTTTTAAGGTAAATCATGTTTTATTAATTTTTGAAGGACAACATTATTCAATAATAAAATGTCAATAACCTACTGTTGTATTAACATGACATAAGAAGGGGTAGGACTAAATTTTTTAAAAACATCTTACTCCTTTGAACATGTAAACTGTGCTGAACCATCTATTGTTCTTTTGATATCTTTTAGAATGTATTTTTACTTTCTAGTACAAATATCATTATTTGTTATGTTTTGTATGTTCAACAAACAAACAATAAAATTAGCAGTGAACCTAAAGGCTAAACTTTACCGATTGTTTTAAAACTTTATAGCATTATACTTTGAACAACTGAAAAAGTAATTATAATTAAAATACATTTCAGTTTTTACTTTTTGTGCTAGTATATTTCAGTCTATCTTTTTACATTTACCTAAGTAGAGGAGTTGAAGCAATACTACTTTTTTTTGTGTACAAGTATCTGTAATTTTACTTCAGCACAGAATGTGAGTACTTTTACCACTTACTGTATGTCTGTCTCGCAAAACATTACATTAAGTGGTTTTCTCCCAATGTCTTTGTTTACAGCGAGCATCCAGCTCCTCCCACGACAGTCGCATGAGTGAGGTTCAGGTGGCCGCTCACGGGCGCCCCGTGTACGAGCAGCCGCCAACCACCGTCGCTGCCGTGCCCCCCTACATCGGCCCCGATACGCCTGCCCTCCGCACCCTGAGCGAATACGCCCGACCCCATGTCATGTCCCCCACCAACCGCAACCACCCGTTCTATGTGTCTCTGAGTCCCGGGGACTCCATGCTGGCCTACCACATGCCCGGCCTGTACAGTGCTGAGCACAGCCTGAGAGAGCGTGAGCTGAGGAACTTCCGAGAGAGGGAGCTCCGTGAGAGGATGAAGCCGGGCTTTGAGGTCAAGCCCCCTGACCTGGAAACCTTACACCCCTCAGCCAACCCCATGGAGCACTATGTCAGGCACGGGGCCCTGGCTCTGCCCCACATACCCGGACCTCCTCACCACTTCGCACCCTTTCACCCGGGGCTCAACCATCTGGAGCGAGAGAGGATGGTGCTGGCCGGTACTCAGCTGCGTCCGGAGCTGAGCTACGCTGAGCGCCTCACTGCGGAGCGGCTGCACGCTGAAAGGATGGCCTCCATGGCGCCGGATCCCGCAGCGAGGCTGCAGATGCTCAACGTGACGCCGCATCATCACCAACACTCGCACATCCACTCTCACCTCCACCTGCACCAACAGGATCCCCTCGGTCAAGGTGAGTCTTTTGGCCATTTCACCATGATGTCAAACGTACTTGCGGGTGGCAAAAGCTTCGATGCCACCACTAATAAACTAACCCCATGTTATTTTACCAAGGCAGATCGATTGAGAATATAGGGTAAATGGCTTGAATAATGATTTTAGCCTTATTCTCAACAGCCGTAGTTGAAATGTTTAAAGTGTCAGTTGAAAATATGTTACATGTGGTAATTTGCCTCAAAGGGAGATGGAATGCCTGCCAAATTTCATAATTAAACATGTAAGACGTGGTGGAAATAGAAGAGGTGGAAATTAAGGCACAGTTCACAAGGTCATTGAGGGACTGACTAATTTATGGACATTTCTGTTGTTGGAGCACAGACTTGCTCTTTGACAGTGAAATGGATAGCACGTTGTCAAGTTGATGTGAAATCATTCAAAGGCAACCCAACCAAACATTTTATACATTCTTGTGAGAAAATGTCTTTAAAAAGCCAGATAATTGTTGTTCGTGTCCCTCTCTGTCCATTTTGAAGTGGCTACTCCGCCAATAGGCAATCATGAAACTATTTACGACATTTTCTTGATTTATCTTACTCGCCCACAGGTTATGCTGCTTAATTTGGACTTTTTTGAGGGAAACTGAAAAAACTAAACCTTTTGGGGAGTATTTTTGGCAGCGCAATCCCAAAGTTTTTGGCATCATTTTCACTTCAGGTCAGCGGTAGTCAGTAGCTTTTCTTCCACCTGGAAGTATTCCAGCGGCAATTGTTTACAAACATTATGAAAAGGACTTGATGGAAAGGTGTGAGGATGTGGCCTACATTTCTTGTGCATTCACACAGGTTCAAGCCCTGGTCCTCTGGTGGACCCGCTGGCAAACGGACCCCGTCTGGCCCGCTTCCCCTTCCCCGGAGGCCCCATCCCCAACCCTTTGCTGGCTGATCTTCCACATGACCACGAGATGCTGCGCCACCCTCTGTTTGGTATGTCTTTCGGTTCACACTGCCAGTCGGCACACCCCTGCAGCCTCACCAAAATGTAATCTTCAAGTAGCATTTAGTGTTGTCACCCTGAGGAGTTTAGCCATAGCACAGTGACCCAACAGCTCCATTTTTGGTTGCAGCCAAGTAATGCACTCCATTTTGCCTCATTGCTTCAAGATGTATTTAATGAACAATGGGTTCCTCACAATCATCAGAATGATTAAATAATCAATTTTCAATGCTATCCCTACCTTTAGAACAGTACAAATCACCGTACTGCTGCCCTATTGTGGATCACGATGTGGTCTTTGCGCTTTCCGTAGGGGCTGCATATCCCCGAGAGCTACAGGGTCCGATTCCTCAGATGTCAGCCGCACACCATCTCCAGGCCATGCATGTTCAGTCTGCAGAGCTGCAGAGGATGGCCATGGAGCAGCAGTGGCTGCACGGACATCACCTGCATGGAGGCCCCCTGCCCAGCCAGGAAGATTATTACAAGTGAGGTCTTTAAATACCACACGGCTCCATCTGAATGGATCCGTTAGTCATCACAGTGGTTTACAAACCTGAATTTCACAGACAAACCGGGCAAGACCATCTTCCACACCTGAGCGTTGAAAAACACATTTGGCGTATATATACGCGGGTAGCAGTAAATGGTTAGATTCCAGTTGCTGAATATAAACATCCACGGCAGGGGCGTCTGGTAGTGACATCTGGAGTTGGAGTCGAGTTGGCCGCTTATAGTTCCGTGCGATTGTCTCTGTGTACTTTTGAGTGTTCTCATTTTGTATTTGTGCATGACTGCTTGTCCAGTACAATAAACAGCTGGAAGTGCTTTGCCGACTGTGGCTCGCCTTGCCCACTTAACGAGGGCATTAAAGTACCCTAACTGCTCATTTTGTTTGTCTTCACTTGAGTGGTGACATATCCAAAACTTGCTTGTATCTCAAATATTAGCTCGCAACACAAATAAAAAATCGACCAAGTGACTGCTCTAAACCTGAAAAACAAACATATTGGTGGAGTCGTAAGCCAAGATAGCAGTGTACAGTACCTGATGTGCTTTAGTCACATTGATCCACATTTTCCTGTTTTTGCACAGCCGTCTGAAGAAAGAAGGTGACAAGCCATCGTGAGGTCCATGTGGCGCTTCATCTAAAAGCCTGTACTTAACACCCAGTAGAATACTGTAAGAATATTTGTGTCTTTGTTTTGATATATTTTACAACATATTTGTGTATCGATGTGCGCATTCCTTCTTCAGCACTTCACAGGCCTGCTAAGGATTTCTCAAGACTTTATGCTTGTTTTATGAACAATCTCACGCATTCACGTGAGATTTAAAAAAATGATGGACTTTCACAAACTTACTGTTTAACAGTTATATATGCAACATAGAACTTTGCTAAAACACAGCCCTTACAAGATTTGGAAACCGACTTTGGCGTGACCTTAAAATATATTATCGTGTATAAATGATGATTCCTTGTACAAAGTTGCATATAAACCAGTGTTTGAATGAGTGTTAACCGAGCATGACTCAAACTAGAGTAGCAAGTGGCATAGTCTTGTTTAGACTTTAAACAAATTGTAGAGGTTGGTTTTACTCTAATTCTGCTAAATATTTGTCTAAATCCTAAAGTTTTATATATCAAGATATCTTTTCACAGTATGACCTAAGCTTTATTCACTCCTTTTTGAGCCTGTAAATATTAAATGTTCACAATATTCTATATGAATGAGTACCATTAGTTGTAGATGTAACCCTTGGTTAAGCAGGAAACCTTAAGCTGTAACACTATATAATATTATAATTGATATAATTATAAATTTGAACGGGATCTGTGTCCACAGGTATTTTGTGGATTAATACATTTACATCTATTTGATACATGTGATTGGAGATAAACTAAATATTGACAATTAACTGCCTTGAAATTTCACATTTATGTGTATCCAGTAAAGTGTGTCCATTGCATATTTAATTCAATAAATATTCTGCAGTGACACCTTACTTTCTGAAGTGCTTTTATGTGGAAATGAAACAACTCCAGTTGTGTGGTCAATGAATTCCTTTCATAGACAGCCCTTTGATAAATCTTCGCTAAATTGGGATTAGATTAGATAACCTTTGTTGATCCCACAATGGGGATATTATAATCATTAAAAGTCTCTTTGAGAATGGTGTTGAACAGTACAGGGTTGTGCACTGCCATTCTTGTAATGTTGCAGTACTACGCATTTTTATTCTGGTATCTCCTTATCACATACAGTGAACCACTAGGCAAGGCACTGGTTTTCTCAAAATGAAGCTCCTTAACTCACTTCAACATAGTTCCTTTGCACCAAGATGGCGTCAAAGCAGAACTTTTTTTGCGTAAGTGAAGCTCCTCAACTCCCTATGACGTAGTTCCTTGGTACCACAAGATAGTGGCAAAGCACACATTTTGTCTAAATGGTCTTCAACTCACTTTAACATAGTTCCATGGCACCAAAATATCACAAGATTGCAGCAAACCAATCCTTTTAGTGCTTTTATCTGAGCAAAAAACAATGAATATGTCAGTTTTTCAGCAAATAATGGAGCTAGGTTATTTAAGCAAAATCTGTGAGAATTTGTGAATGCAGAATGTGAATATGTGGGGTTTCACTGGACATGCACAAAAATATGTAAAAAGGGTCACTTGCAGTTGGCACAATATGCCTCTGTTTGTTTGTTCTGTGTGGAGTTTGCATGTTCTCTCCGTGCCTGTGTGGATTTTCTCCGGGTACTTCCTCCCACATTCCATTCATTTTAGGATTCATTGAAGACTCCAGATTGTCCATACGCGTAGTAAAGTGAGTGTGACTGGTTGTTTGTCCAGAGTCCCAGTACCAGTATTGACAAAAGTCAGCTAGGATAGGCTCAATTCCACTTGTGACCCCGAACAGCATTAAGCGGTAGAAAATGGAAGAAAGGATGGAAAAGTACTGTTTAAACATGCTGCGTTTATGTATGTACCTTTTCAATTTCAAGGTAAGTTATCACAATATTTAATACAAACAGACTCCCATTACATTTGTTCCCTTTTATTTAAAAAAAAATACATGTATACCAATATCTTTCACACTTTCAGGCTTCCATCGTTCAGTCCGTCATCTATAAAGCCACCCTCCTTGGCGTGAAACCGTACAATCTGCTGGCACAGCTACAGTAAGCTTGGCTACAGATACTTAATAATGGTATCGAGGTATTAACAGCTTTTTTTGCCTAATGGGTGTAATTGTGCAAATTGCAGTCTAAACTTTGTTTCATCACATGAAACAACACAACCATTTTTTTTGTTTTACTTACTCTGCCATTCATGTTGCAAACCTAAAAAAAAAAAAAAAGTCACTTGATATAATTCATTTGATTAATAACATGGGAATAAGATAACCCATCTAGCTTCAAGCTGCTCTCAACTTTGAAACGCTGTCGCACTAGTTTGATTGTACTTTTAAGTAGAATAGATATAGTTTATGAACGGACCCGTGGGGAAATGACATCTTGTGTTGAGGATTCTTCATCTTCACTTGATCTGTCGCAGATACTGGATTGCTGAGAGTGCACTCACGTTTGCAAGCAGAGCTGCAAAAGATATTGCACATTTTATTATATTGTTGTAATGTAGATATGTGATACACAGTGTAGTGGCCTGAAAAAGTTTCTACCTCCTTTCTGATTTTTAAATTGCTTTTAAATGTAATTTTTTTTTTTTTGGTATATTAAACACACATAAAGTGTACATCAAAACAATTTTAATATCACACAAAGACAACCAAAGTAAATAGAAAATGCATTTTCTAATTGGGGGGAAAAATCCAAACATATCTGGCCTAAAGTGAAAGATTGCCCTCGGAACCTAATGACGGGTTTTGCCACGTGTGGCAGCAACAACTGATTTCAATCACTTTGTTACTTTTGTTTTTTTATTTCTTTGAATCATGGCATTATGCATATCAATCAAGCCCCCTAGACCCCCCAAAAAAACTGTTTAATCGCAGTTATGATTTTATAAAGGGGGCAATTAATTTTTCACACAGTGCCAGATTTGTCTTTTGTTCTCTGGAAAAAAAAAACATCACTTAGTAACTGCACTTTACTTATGTGGATTGTTTGTCTAAAAACTGCCTTGATGATCTAGTGTGTAATATATATAAAGCACAATCTAATAATAACATCCCCTACAATGCATTCTTACTGTATAGTGTGATGTTCAGTTTTGAGGTTCTAATTCAATGTTTATTATTGTGATTGTAGTTTGCAGTGGTGTACAACTGCACTGCATCATACTAAGAGCCAATTTCAATATTTTGGACTAATACACATTTCAGATTAAAACAGCAATATAACAGTATCTTTGTCAAGGCATATGGTTTGATTAAGTTCTCATTAGATTCAGCAGGTGTACCTAATGAAGTGTCCGGTGAGTGTCCACTTAAAAAAAAAAAAAAAGTAAACGTTTCCCACCTGCTTTCCAGGCATCAGCAGACTCTGGATCTGATGACATCAGTACCCAAGAGGCAAATGCGATGCAAACCAAACACATGTCAGACTGCTGCAGCGCAGACAAGACGCCCTCTCGCACTACAGGAAACATTCATTATTCATAATGTTGCTTTGCTATTTTCATTTTCCCCATCTGGACTGCCACGATTACCTGGTCTCAGTATTGTTCCCACAATCCTCTGCTGCTCAGGTACCTGAGGCGAGACTCCGCCCACTGTGGGAACAACGATATCGCCCTCCTCACTGCGGGCGGGGAACACCCACCCATCAGGCCTTCTGCACCAGTTGCTGCCTTTGTCTTGGAAGCAGACTTTCCCGAATGACAGTAAACTCTTCCCACTTGGATTTTTAGCGACCTGGAGAGCGTGCGAGACAATTCGGACAGGGGAAATGGCGTCCTCTTCCAGGAAGTCTGCACTTAAAAATGGGTAATTCCATTTGGGGAGGGTGAGTTCTCTGATGGTCGGATGCGAGCAGGAAAAGATTGGGATGGGTTTCCACTTGTGGCCCTGGGTTGGTAAGAACATCTTTTGCTCACATGTACAAAACATATCATCACAAACTGGAGCTAATGAGATGCCTTTGGGATCATATATGCAAATGATATTATTGTGTGCCGTTCCTCGTGTGATGAAGGATTCTGAGAAAGATTCCAGACCTTCTCCTTGGACAGGTGCTGCTATTGTCGATCCTACACGGCCTCCTTCTTTTAAATTCATGATTCCCCACTTGGACTTCTTCTCATCACTGTGTAAAAGTGACTGTAACGATAAATCCTCTGTGTTGATAGCGCGTACATTTTGCACACTTTTGTTTTTCTTCATCCGTCTGAGGATTAGGTTTTGTCTTGCGGATTCCTCGACTGGTACCGGGGTCTGACAACTTGTTCCCCCTTCCTCATCTTTCTCCTCCTGCTGGCTTTTGCAGCTCGGATCAGGACTGGTGTTCCTGCTAACGCCCAAATATTGCCAATTGTCGTCTTCAAAGTCGCACACAGAGAAATCCCAGCTGGATCGGTCAGGCTTGGAGTCATCCGGCTGTGTGAAATAGTCCGAGTCGGCAGCGTCGGACACATCCGTTAGGCCTCCGTCCGTCAAATGATGCTCCTCGGGGTCCACGAGAGAGCTGCTTTGTGACGGGACGTCAGACATCTCCGTGGGAGGCGGGCTTTTTGCCATCCTCAGCTGTAAAAGGTCATTTATGGTTAACTTTTCCATTTCATCCCAGAAGGCCGAGATGGCGTAGACGCACGGCGTGTGGCCCGCGGCTTGGACGTATGCTTCAGGGCCGTCGGCCACAGGGGTGACGATGACATTGGGAACGGAACGATGACCATCGCCACTACGCGGTCTAAGGTTCTGTTCTGTTCTGACTTCGGGCTGATCCGCTTTAGCCTGGATGGAGCTCTTAGTTGGAGGTGTTTCACCTATTTGGCCAATCAATGGAAAGGCCCATGTGGGCTCAACATGAGCTTGGTCACCAGAACTGTCACAGTTACTGACTGCTGCATGGAGATCACTGCCTTGCTGGCTCTCAGAACTCTGAATTGGATCACAGCTGTATAATAATGATGATGATGAAGAATAAGATGGGCACTCTGTTGGCTGGTTTTCAACTGAATCCTCCTCGAAGAGATCCTGATCCACTGATTCAGCAGCCGAGAGATATATTTCAGAACCAGAACTGTGAAGGGTGAAGAACTCAACACTGTCCTCAAACTCATCTGAGTCCACTCTTTCAAAATGAATGATTTCATTTAAGGTTCCTTCTCTGTTGTTTTGCAGTATATCACCACGCAGGGTTCTTTCTACATTGTCTTCTTGCGCGGTATGATCTTGATAAACGGTTCCTTCTCTATTGTTTTGCACATCTTCATCATGCATGGTTACTTCTGTAAGGTTTTGAAGGATTCCCCTTCTAGCGCTATGTACAGTATCATCACCATGCAATGGTCCTTCTCTACTATTGTGCTGCATCATTTCACCATCATGTAGGGTTCCCTCTCTACGGTTTGTCAATACATCACTATCGTACGGGGTTCCTTCGCCATCGTTTTGCACAATATCATCATGCAGGGTTCCTTCTTGGTTGTCCTGCCTTAAATCATCGTCATGCATTGTTCTTTCTTTGTAGTTTTTCTTTATATCTTGTCCACTATGAAGGGATCTTTCTCTAAGGTTTTGTACCATATCACCATCACTCATGGTTCCCTCACTAATGTTTTGCACGATATCACAAGGCCCTTTCTGCCCTGCCTGCTCGTTACTCATGTTTTGACTTGGTATTACATTCATATGTTTACTCACTTCACTTTTATCATGTTGAGGTGTGTTTTTTTGTTTAGTTTTTTTTTTCCTTGGAGTTGCACAGGCCCGGCGCCGCAGTGGACTGTCGTTCAGCGACAGCGTCACGAACCAACGTTCTTTCTCCTCGCTCGGAGGAACTCTGTTGGTAACCTCACCCTGACGTCTCACGTCTGTTTCCCGCTCTGTTGGCAGTGATCGAGCAACGTCTTTAACAACAGCCTCCAGTGTTTGTATGATGCTTTTTTTGGTCTCCTCAGGGATGCATTCTTCTCCCTTCACCTCTTTTCTGAGAAGAGGGATTCCTATATAATTACATATTTGACCCTTATCATCCTCAGCTGTATCCTCGTCTCGTCCTCCTGCAACACCCTGAATGACCTCCACTTTAACACAGGTTGTAATATTTTTATCCAAGCTCTGCAGGGAGTGGGTGGCTGAAACCGAGGAGTCCAGCCGGCAGAGGCCCTCAGGGCAGGCAAGCAGCGGTTGCGGCACACAGCACTCCTCGCTCTCCTGGTAGAAGCTAGACCAGTCCTCCTCTGCAATGTGCATGCTGTGATCCAAGTCATCCATTCTCACACCTCACATGCTTTCCTGGGAGCAGAAATGGCAACACGAAGGTCAGTGTGCAAGTGTTTATGTTGCCTTTTGTCCTCTTGTATCCTTGATCGCTTTGTACTGTCTAGGCAGCAACATGTTTGTGCTAAATATAGTGAACTAGTAGTAGTATAGTATACATCATATAGTGTCATATTACCCTATATTGTATTAAGTAAGTATTCAGGGCTTCTTATAGAGTGCAAATATGGAGCTTATTCCGGTCACAACATTAAGTTCACCTGCACAATTTAATGAAATCAAGAGCTCTATTAAAGAATTCGTCTTTTACACACACTATAGTGCTAACTTTTGTTTACGCTGATGTAGAATGGCATCCTACTTTCCAATATTTTGGTTGGCATATTTAGTTGGACAACAGGGACAAAATATTAGGTACATTTTACAGCGCTGCATGGACCAGAATGATAGATATAAGTCAAAACCTTTTAGACCGTTTAGTTAATGTAGCTTTTTTCATCATTCTTTATAATGAAAGTGTACATATTAAGGCCGAGTGTATATGATAAATGGAGACCGAGCCCCCCTAGCAGACCACCAAACACCTCACAACCATGCTTAAGAGAGGTCAATAAGTTTGGTAGATTTAAATTTTCATTTATTAGTAATTTATGAGCACTGTACTTTCAGCATGTCTAAGGAATTAACTTGTGACTTATTTTATTCCAAAGGTACACCTTTAGTTAATTTGCATTAACAGCTTCCTATGTTAGTCATTTATATTTGTCAGACTCTGCCCAATCGAATTCACCAACACTAGATGAGTCTGCATACCTGCAAGAAGACAAGGACAAACGTTGCAGTCTGAAGTCTCCTGCAGGAAAATGTCCTGTTGTGTGTCGACCTCACATAATGTCAGCCTGGTGCACTGTACCGCTCTTTATAAATAGACTACGTCCAGTCACATGGAGCTGTTGCTGGTGAACATGTTCTGCCCTCTACAACTAGAGGTGTGACATTTCAGTACCCTCAATCATTTGACATTGAGTAGCAATAATATACTTTATGATTTACATGATGGTTCAAATCAAAGACAAAAAACTGTTGTCCCCTGAAATGGCATTTGCAGCAACATAATACAGTACTAGGCCAAAGATATCAAAAAGATGACATACTTTTAATATATATTTTTATGTACATAACTCATTTTTTAACTTTGAAAAATCATTCAATGTAGCCTGTTTTCATTTAGTTTTTAATCTCTACATTTTAACAAAAGTGTTTAACATGTAAAGTCAATATTAGGAATATATATTGTATCAACTACTTAAAAAAAACACCTGTAAAAATTCCACTGTTTGAACTGGACTAATTTCCCAAAACGTTTGCAATTGTTTTTTTTTTTTGTAGGATGCGCAAATCCCGCAGCAATCGGAGAATACATTCAACTCCTAAATTTGAGAGAAAAAGTCTTAATATTACAAGAATAAACAGTTAATTGTACATTTTCCCCATTGCGGGACTAATGAAGGTTATCTTATTTTAAGCAACAACAATGAATTAGTCCATGTTTTTGTCACAGCAACAGCATAATCAGTATGAAAACTATTGCAATAGTGCAAACATTTGTCTGTCTCTCCCAAAAAGGGTTTAAAAATATATTGGCATTTTCACATTTGTTTGTAAAAATTCCTCTTTTCCTCATAAGGACAGTTTTTTTTTCTTCCCCAAGTAAATACATGCTTTTAATTTGACATCTTTTTTTCTTTTCTGTGTGAACCAGATGGTCCTTGGTAGTTTTACTCAAAATAGAGAAAAAGGCTTTTTTTCAAGTAACTCATAAAACATATTTTCTGTATAAATCCTTACTAAAGTTCTCATTGGAATAGGATAATTCACACACATTGATGTCATCACTAATGACAATATTGACCCTGCAAGGATTACCTTTGTGCATTTGTATTGACTAGGTGACACGCATTAGTAACATTTTACTACTGATATTTGCACAACTCTCTCAAGTCAATTAGAATCAGTGGGAGAATTTATTAAAAAAAAAAAAAAAAAAAAAAAAAAAAGAGGAAAGATTGCATACTTATCTCTGAACCAGCACTAAACTAGAGTAAACAAGCAGTTAGACAAAGACAACGCTTACTTAAAGGTGCTTTATTCCCGCAAACATTCGTCTGATCGCCAGAGCGTTTCTCATCACGTCACAAGTACACAGTTACAAAACAATAGTTTGTATAAAAGAATGTGTGCATGTATTGCGCTGACAAATATCAAACACACGAGGCAACATAATCACTTCTTGTTTAGAAAGAGATACTTCTGCTTGCGCCACATGTGCTCGTTCAAATCTCAAGTGTAATCAAAATATAAAGTATGTCGCAAATAAAACTTGGATGGCAGCCTTATTTTGAAAGTGGTGCATACAGTAAAAGGCCACTGGAATATGTGTGAAATATGAATACAACGTTTAAAGCTTTTCATGGCACAGGCATCATCACATTCAATTTGTTCGACGTTTGGCAAAGAAGTACTGTATGTACTGCTGTATTTAATATCGAGGAGTATTTTCTGCTGGTCGATAAAATTTCACTATAAAGTGAGCAACATCTTCTCCTCAAGCATCTCAGTAAAAAAGCCTGATATTTGCTTATAAAGTGCACCAAGATCTTGTTATTCTACATTTAAAGTTATCTTCATTTCAATTGGGGATGTTTTTCTATTTAGGGTGACAGAGAATTCCATAAGTTAACGTAATTTCTTCTTTAATAATGAAGCATTTTTAAGTACGTACAGTTCAGCTCAAAATAATTCATACCTTGGCCTAATTTGCAGTTGGCTATTTTTGTTTGTTTGTTGAATGCGGATCTCCAGAATAGGAATTACAAGAAATTGGCAAAACACTCTAAGAAGTTGCGTTATAGATGTTAATGTAAAATAATTTGTTTACATTTTAAAAATAATATCCCTTATTTTTGCACCATTTTAAAAGACTCTGATATTAACAGTTATAACCATTTTGATTTACTGTAAATTAAGAATGCTGGCTATACATGTATTGAAAGGGTATGAATTATTTGGAACATGGAACTATTTCTTAAAATCTAAAAGAAATATATTCTTTGCATATCATCTTACAGTGTTTTGTCACTTTGTGTCATTTCCAGCTGAAAAATACCCTTAGTTTTAATTTAACCGTGGAAAGAATCATTTTGTGCTACACTGTACATACGCACCTAACTGTATTGTGTGGCTTGTACAAGGAAAATACATTCATTTTGGCTGATAGGATACAAATAATAAATAAATAAAAAAAGTCACATACGGTCATAGATAAAGTACAGTAGAGAAATGCAAACTATGAAGTATAAAAACACACACAACTAAAGAACAGCCCAGATGTGACTGGGTTGTTCTGATGATGATGGTTTGTCACAATCAGCCAACTCGGACACTGGCTCGCTGCACATTAGCCTCAAAATGATGAATACACACATCCGATCAGTCACGTGGTTTTTAAGTGTGTGTGTGTCGAGGGGGACGCCTCATGTGTGTCACGTGAAAGCGCACATCTCGGTGTTGCGATCGTTACCAATGCTACCAAGATAATGATGGGGATTGAGATGGAAGCTGTTTTCGGAATGATACAGATGTCTTGCTTCTCGGCTACTGCAATATATTTTTCAGACATACAAATACTGCCTCTACAAAAACAAAAGGCGTTATTTAAATATTAGCCCATACACATGTGTCAGTGCAGCATTAACGCAATTACTTCAGATGAGCTCGTTAACGAGTAAAAAGGTCAAGTTCAAGTGTGACAAAAAAAAAATAGCATCAATGAGTTAGAATACAAGCTGATGAATGACATTACTAAATTTTGTACCCATAGTATTTCACAGAGGGAGTGTGACGGTGGACACTATTTCGTATTGAGGTGACATGGAATAAAAACAGCTGCAGTTCAAATTTGGCCTCCAAGAAGTCAAATCATGTCTTTCAATGATAAACTCTCACATGGTTCCTTGGCTCTTTCCTCCTACACGTTGTGGACCCTCGTGGTGGAGGCGGTGGGTGTGATGGCGCCACTGGATGTCGCGGAGGGACGCTCCCGTCGAACGTATCTTTGTTTTCTCGCTTCAAAACCAAAAAATAGCAATCACAAAGTATTTGCAACAAGGCTTCGATGCCTTTGTTCAATACAGTATAACCTGTTTGGCAACAACTGTTGAGTGAATGGGTAGGTTACCTGAAGAAGAAGGAATCATGACAGCCTAGAAGAATTGAATATTGCCACTGTTACACATTCAAACCGTTTGTGTGTGTATGACTCAAATTGCGTCATAAACAAAGCAGACTTACCGTCTCACTTGGTTGGAATATAAAGGCTGTAAGAGGACATAAAATTGACTCATTGATTCGTTCTTCTGCTTTTACATTATTAAAAAAATACACGTTGAAATTCTCATAAAAATGGATATGAATGCAGTTTACAAAGTGTGTTTCCGTAAGTTCAAGTATGTTCAGATAAGTTTAAATAGGGATGGGACAAATTATCAATGTTGTGATGTTATATATACTGTACAGCTTTATATCACACTCAAGTGTAATTATTATATTAACTTTTTTTTGTATGCTTGATTGAAAGATGACTATATTAAAACAAGTTTTCAATTCTTCATTTACATAAAGCTCGTGGTGTATCGTAGATGGCTTTCGTCTCCGATATTTCAACGATTGCATGGCCACTGTATGATGGTATTTTTTTTTTTTTATATGGTTGGCAAAAATGACAGCTCACTCATCTCAATAAGACAAACAGGGGCAGTGAGTGATTATGAAGCCATTGAGAAATTGGGATGCTAAGCGTGCGGAATGCGACTGAGGAACTGGTACTGGGCTTACCCTTGTTGCGGCGGTAGAAGATATTTGGGAGTCGATGGGAGCGTTTGAGGTAGAAGAAGGAGGCGACAGAGAGGATCAAAAACAGGCTGATCAACAGCGTTCCAAGAAGAAGCGAGGCGGCCACGCCTGCACCGCCTGCTCACAGACATAGCACACGAATGCACAATCAACGGGTTGCAGCCAATTCTCAAAATACAACTTGTTGCCTGAAGAAAAATAACTTGGTCTTCTTTTAAATATAAGTATAGGGCTCCTACGATACACCAAGGTAAAGATTCGATTCGTATCAAAAATTCTTGAATAGGTGGGGATAAACTACCAATAAGTGTTTTATGGGTTGGTTCTCCCTCAAAAATGGGGAAAAAACAAAAACCTGGGGAAAAAAAATTGGGGGAAAAAAAACATTGGAGAAAAATGCGACTCTCTGGGTGCTGATTTTTATACACATATTTTTATTCATAATTTTTTTATTTTTTTTCGAAAAAATATCACGCACAACTTGTCCGAGAAGACCGTCCATGTGTTTTCTTTCATGCTCGACTTAAATCAATTTCAGGACGTGTCTTTAATGGTGCATTCACATGTTCGACATGCTGCCCGTGACTTGGGGAT
Organism: Phycodurus eques; assembly: GCF_024500275.1. Lineage (NCBI taxonomy): Eukaryota > Metazoa > Chordata > Actinopteri > Syngnathiformes > Syngnathidae > Phycodurus > Phycodurus eques. Next base: position 21,102,294 of record NC_084534.1, read on the forward strand.
GTTTTTCGAAGCACTTGCAGCAAATAAGGTGTTGTTGGCGACGCGATTTCTATCTCTGTTCTCAACAGGTTAGCCGAAATGCTCCTGACCTAAATGAACTTGGAGGGTCCACACTTTCAGGTTTATTGGCTCTCCTCACCTAGTTGAACTAGTATTAGCGGTAGCCACAGTTTTGCTCACTCTGGTCAGATGAACATCACCGGAAAAAGTAGCCACATGACACACAAATGGAATAAGTTACCAACAGAAGTGATGTCAGCCCCAAGTGTGAATGTTTTTAAGTCCAGGTTAAAAACTCTTCTTTCCCCCCCCCTCATACTTTTTAAAGCATTTCCACTTTTAAATGATATTTCTTGCACTGTACGCTGTTTTAATTGTACTTTTCTCACGCTTTGTTTTTAATGTTTTCAAGCAGTCTTTACCCCCCTTGTTTTTAAATGCTTTATCATGGAAAGCACACAGTTACCTTGTGTATGAAATGCGCTATATAAATTTTATTTGCTTTGCAGTTGGAGGAGTCTTGTTGAAGAAATGTATCATCAGTTTAGGCTTGTGTTTTTTCAAAAAAATATTCAATAATATGTTCAGAATCAGAATCATCTTTATTTGCAAAGTATGTCCAAAAAACACACGAGGAATTTGTCTCCGGTAGTTGGAGCCGCTCTAGTACGACGACAGACAGTCAATTGACAGAGAACACTTTTGAGACATAAAGACATTGACAAAAACAGTCACTAAGCAATAAAGGGTTGCTAGTTATCTGGTAATCCCGGTACAAATTTATTATTTTTTTTGACAATTGTGCAAAGTCCTCTAGCACTTAGAGCAGTTTGAATGACTAATATAGCAATAGTCCGGTGCAATGACTATTCTGCAAAGGGCGCCGACACTTCAAGGAGTGTATGTAGTTTAAAGTGACGAGTAGTGCGATAATCTGGGACAATGTTGATTGTGCAAATGTTTCAGATACTCCTCAGTCAGTGTGCAAATGGGGCAGATGCTACTCTGGCATGAGTGGCCAGTATTGGTCAACAACAGTTATTCAAATTAATGTTTGGTAGTACTGTCACCTCATATGGCTGCATCTATAATGGAGGCGCAAATTCTCGTAGTTGGAAGGGGTGGGTTGCAATTCTGCCTTTTCAACACAGGTTTGTGTTTTAACAGTATTGCGATTTTCAGGTTTAATACTGTATCATTACAGGCTTAACACAAAATAGACACAGCCAGCTGCTGTCAATGCAGGTGTCATCTTCAATGCCCCTCAATGATGCGTTTATATAGAAAGGTTGATTCATGGTACTCTATGTCCCTCACGCTTAAACTCAGCACTGGCTTTTGGCATGTATTGAATATTAAGACATGACATGCTTGGTTAAAAAAAAAAAAAAAAAAAAGAAAATTATTACAAAAAAGCACATTTTATTGAGCTCCATCAAAATGAAACATAGGAAATGTATTCAATGAATTGGTTACTTTTCAAAAGCAATGCAAAATGCTTCCGGTGGTGGAGAAAACTATTGAGTGTAAAAGGGGGAAATGATGCCATCTAAAGGTGAATGTGTGATATGCAAACATAACTTGATTAGAATTACAATTTAGTAGTATCCGTTCACAAGTCTTAATTTTTTTTTAACCACATTACAAATGAGTAGAAGTAGTAGTAATAATAATAATATTTGGGATATTCCTTTATATAATTCATTAAGAATTATAATCAGCCATTCTGTTCTTCACTGGAACATTTAAAAGTATATTTAGACAAAGGGCATTACAGCACATTTAAGTAGAAGGAGATGGCAGTACGGTAAAGGAATAGAACTCACCAATTTTAGGCATTACAGTTGTGACTGTGGTATGGTTTTTCCTGTCCGTTGTATAGTCTAATGGCAAAGACACAGGAACAGTAAATTAAACATTATTTCATATTTTTACTGCTCTAAAAAAAACTGCATGATTTCTCAAAAATTGCATACTGTAGGTGCAGGTCGTTATGTTCTCCGAGTCTACGGCAGCAGGATCACACAATATGCAAACAGTATTGCTGCCCTCAAGGACACGGAAGAAGCATCCTAAAGAAATCATATGACGACATTTTGCCTTCAAAGGTCCATTAACACAACAGTGTGTATTCATCTGACATCAAACTCCATGTTGAATATGTAATAAATAATGAGAAGATACACTGGCTTCAAACAAGGGCAGTCGTGTTAACTGTCATCGCCACAGCAACGGTAAATGACCTACTTTATGGTCTACTCTGTAAAACTGGTGGCCGAGCCAGGACCCCTTTCATGTTGTGATAACGTGTGCAGAGCTTGAACAAACAAACGATCACACAATTCCATGTTTAGCATGTGCATTCATCAGCTTGGCATTTTTATTGCTTCTTATCTTATCGTTGCTTGCACCCTTAGTTTTTTTTTTTCTTTAAACATAATGGCTTCAAAGTAAAATGCAAAAAAAAAAAAAAAAAAAAAAAAGTAACTGATACGTAACAGCTAATGTGAATTTGATACCATGATATACTTAGTTGTTTTTTTCTTTTGTTTCATCAAGAATCACAGTTCACAAAATGGATTTCCAACCTGTTGAACGATGTCCATTAGACACATGTGCACTACTTTTTTTTTTTTTTTAAATCAATACTTTCTTTAATCTGTTTTTGCAAATGGTAGGATGGCATGACATGATACCTGGTTCGCAGCGAGTGTCGTTTGAGCACGAGCTGTTCGTCTTTACTTTCTCACTGCAGCACTCCAGTGAGTTATGATGTAGAGCCTGTGGACGCACGCCATGTTTCCTTGTGAGAAACTTGACCAAAGCTGAACAAAGAACACTGAATTGGTTAATGTTTCTACCTTGGTTACAGGTGTCTCTGGTCTGATAAGAATCACTGTTGCTGCCAAGACCAAAAGGAATGACAGAGCCATGTTTGAGCCCTTGGGAAGGGGGTGTGGGGTGGAGGCAAAAAGAATCAAACAAGGCTGGCGCATTCATCTATTTGAGAAACAAAATGATAATGAAAGGTAAAGATGCAGTGGGACCTTAAAAGTCCAATTGCTTTTGTAAATTCAACATTGGATCCACAGAAAAATAACCCAGTTGAACACAATTCCTCAAATTATATTAGTCAGTTCAGTGAACATCTAGAGCATCAACTCAACAAAACGTGTGTTGAGCTTTTTCTTTGGCTTCCCCCCCCCCCATGTATTACACTAGATTTGTAAACAATATATAATAAATTTCAGACAAATGAAGTAGAATTGGATCATTTTGATCTCACAGCATGTTCGCGTGCCAGGGATTGTCAGGGTGCTGCGGGAATTCATCCCATTTCTCTTTATTGAGCTAAGGGGAAAAAAAAAATCTATCTATGTCAGTGACGTAAAGTGACAAGCAGAACGATTGAATGCTCTTCCACTAGATGGCAGAAGGTACAATTAACCCGAGTATCCACCTGTTGCCATTCATACAACAGAATGATAGGTTTGTGTTCAACTATATAGGCCCAGATTCCACACTTTGTAAGTACATTTCCGAGTAAAATTTGACTATTTTATTTATTTTTAATTATATATACAAAGTACTTTAGGCAGCATTTTTGTTTGGTGGTGTGCCGTGAGATTTCTCGAATGTAAAATAATATGTGGCTATTAGCTGAAGCCTGAAGGTGTGCGTATGGGCTAATTTTTGTTATTTAACCTGTGCCAACCGGCCGTCGCTGTGCTGAGCTGAGCTGTGTCGGCAAACGCAAGTAAAAGACAACAACTCCATTACTGAGGCATCTCTCATTGTCGACGTGTATTTATAACAGCGAAGCACAAACCGAGCAGCTGCTGGTTGCTAAAAAAAAAAAAAAAAAAGTTCACTCACCGGCAAAACTGTACAATCCGGCCTGGACCGAACACCAGGCGTGATTCAGTTGACGTCAGATGTCATCTGTCCGAGAAGATTGAGGTTTGTTGTTGACGGATTTGTCTTCGACACACCTCCACTGTACTTTCGGTCTCTCGTTAATGGCAGCACCTTGCTGCTCGCTTTACATCAGCTTGTCAACATCCGTAGGGAACTTTCACAATAAAAGCTAAACACAGAAAGTAGTAGAATGATGGTTGTCAAAATCCGGGTTGGACTTTCATAGTAAACGTGGAAATGTGGGGAAAATCTGAACCACGGGACGAAACCATTCCCAAGGCGAGTTCATTTTAGTTTTCGCCCCAACAGCAAACTGAATATGCTCGTTTCACACAAACCAGGACTGGAACCCCCAACCTCCGAATTGTGATGTGGATCTGCAAACCACTTGGTCACCATGCGTGCATGAGTACATTTGCCACCTATGCGTTACATGTTACAATGTTATTGTCACCATTGTATTTAATTATATGCATTATCTTTGTAAAATAAAAAAATGGCGTTAAAGGACTTGCAAAATCGGCGTATACACCCGTGCAGATGATGGTCGCGTAATTTCCCCCCATTCGAGGGCACCTGAATGCACCTTGGCTTTCGGCTTCCCTGTGACGTTCTTTGGGCGGGCGATTTTAAATATCTTTGTCGCTTATTCCTCACAGATATGTTGACTGTGAGTCTGTTTTACACTTTAGCTTACTGTCAAATACGTAAGTAAGGGACATAAGCTAACTTGAACTAGCAGGTGCTATGCTTGATGGTATTAGCAGTAAACAGTCTCCAGAACATTTACTGCTTGCTAAGCTAAAGCTAACAACATGCTTATTTGAAGCGCTGTTCTATGGAATAGCATAACCACCCCACAAAAAAGTCAACTTTTTCTCCTTAGGGGCAGCCGAAACAATGAATCACACGGTGAACATAAAAGAATTGCTGAACACACAGTCAACAGGATGCAGGTGATAATAAGCAAACACAAACAGATAGTTTCCCCACTTGATGTTTGTTGAGTCATTTGTATCAAAAACTTGATTCATTTCATACAGTGTATGTCGAAAACGCCCTTTTAGAGTCCTTTAAACAATACTGTTTTCTACAACTGGGTATTTATTTTCTTTAATATGACCGTATAATCAACAGAAATGGAGCCACCAACTTTACAGATTCTCAGTTTTTCTTTGGGTCCCAATTTTGGCGGGAACATTCTCAAAGTCTTTCTCAGGATAAGAGTTTGTCATCCAGGAACTCCCAGCAAAGTTCACAAGAGGTAAGATGATTCAGTAACTATAGGAGGCTTTCTTTATTTTTAGTGGCCACAGGTGTTCCACGTCCTTTCACAAAATAAAACATACCTCTGTTAATGTAGCATTAAATGATAGACATACTTTACACTTCCCACAGCACACAAAGGTCCCCCCCCCCCCCCCCCCCCAAAAAAAAATAGTTTTGGGCTGTTGTGAGAAAAATAACTTTCAGATGACCTGATATTGAATGCAACTGTAAATTTCTTCTTTTTAGTGTAGCGACACCAAGATTTCAACCAATTATCAGTCCAAGCCTCTCCTGTTTGGAGACACAATGAACAAACAAACACTTTTGGATACATTTGAGGAGGCAAAGAAAAAAGCAAAAGAAAAAAATGACAGGTAGTGTCCTCTTTTTGTTTCTTTGAGCTAAAGAAAACAAATCTTGAGAAACACATAGCTTTGCTTGAATTCATCCTTGTGGTGTGCTTAAAATCCTCATGCTTTGCAATGTTTTTTTTATGCAGTGATAGGTTTGCAAAAGAATGCCTTCAAATTCACGAAACCCTAACCAAAGTAAGTAAATTATTTCTATTATTTGACTCATTTTTATTTTGTGAAATATTATACACATTACATTTCAGATACAGCAACTCGTTGCAAACACCGACGAAAACACATCTGTTTGCCAAACCGTCCTCCAAAAGTTAAGCAATTTGTCTTCAACATGTATGTTACATTAGAGGTTGTAGTAAAAGTTAAAATAATTTGTGTGTAAAGTATAATGTAACAGTTGTTAAAGGTCTCCGGTCATAATTTTTCAGAATTTTATTTTTATACTCTTTGATGTCCTTTTATTGGGTTTATGAGATAATTAGAGTTGGAAATGCCCAAAATGTCCTTTTTCGATGTCTTACTATCACAGAGCTGCCAAATATTACTGAATATCTGTATTATGTTACGGAAATCAGTGAACTGCTGACTCCTTATGGCCGTAACACCAATTGTTCGGAAATACTGGGGGGGGGGGGGGGGGAATCCAGCGTCCTACATTACTGGCCAGTACAGCGCTGGTTCCGGCCACCTTAATGCAAATTCCGTGAATGAATTTGATTAAAATAAAAACTATATTGTTTTTAAAAAAAGAGAGAGGAGAAAATCTGTTTGCTTGCAGTAGTGACTATAAGAAATGTAAATATATATTATAAATAGCATGCAAGAGAAGACATCTATATAAGTACATTCACAAACTAGAAATATAAACTATTGTCCATGCATCGACTATCCAATTCAATCTATTAGCAATGTTATTTGTTTGTTTGCAAAACAGAGTGCTGACTTTAATTGACGTTTGAGATCTGATTTAATAGACTTTTTACAAATATTTTTTTAACCAAGATTGAAAACAGATTTGGTAAAGGCAGATTAATCCATAGAATTAATTAATCCATAATCAAGAATTAATCAAATCCATAATCTATAGCCATTTTTGACGATGGCACGTCGAAATCTCATATACTTTGATTCAGGCTGCAACTGCGTCCGCCATTGCAAGATTGATGCAATAAAAAAACATTAAAATAACAAATGTTAAAGACATCATTTATCAACAATTACGATTATAGCATAAGGATTATATTGTGCAATTGAACAGTATGCAGAATAATTTTTATCCTATGACATAATATACTGCAATAATTGTTCTGCAAGTGAATTTCTATGGGTTGGCAGCGCTGCTATCATTGTGAAGCACAATTCACCAAGCATCGGATTGTTGGCCCGCTAATAGGGAACGCGATCTGAAAAGAGATGGGGATATTTTATGTTTATGCTCATCATTCGCGCCCATTCATTTGAATTTAAACTATATATATATTTTTTTTTATTAATCGAAATCGTACTAAAAAACATACTTATTTCAAATTGACAATGCAGAAAATGCACAATCATCAATTGATTATGAGGTTTGGTCTATAAAATGTCATTAAATAGGCAAAAATCTTGATAATTGTTTCCCAAAGTAAAAGATGTTTGCCAATGTTTTATTTTGATGAAACATAAAGATAACCATTCTGATTTGTTATTATAATATATATAAATATTCATATTTACGGTTTTACTATTATTATAAATATAAATATTCATATTTACTGTTGAATGGCTGAAATTCCAAGAATTTGGACAATTTTAAGTTAAACAAGGTATCTAATGATTAATCGATTACCAGAAATCATCATCAATTAATTTCATAATCGATTTGTAGTTGATTAATTGATTGATTGTTGCACCCCTATTTGAGTGGGTGGGTACCAACCACAAAGTGGGCAGGCACTTGAATATTATTTGACAAAACTAGGTCACACTGTCAATAATTTCAAGTCCACCCATTTTCCAAGACTTATGCTGTTTATTGCCTTTTGCATTCAAGCGAAAGACCACATAGATGTCAAACTTAAACCATGTCACAGACTAATTTTGACGTATGTTATGCATAACGCAGTAAATAAATAAATAAATAAAAACAAAAAAAGGGTTTTGATGGAGGGAGATCTTAAACCAGCAGATGGGGCCGTTTGCTCACTGATAAACTTAGATCACACGGCATTCCCCTGGACTTTTTTTTTTTACATGGTTCTTGACTTTGACATTACTTTAAAGATCAAATTGTTTTAGTCCTCTCATTCAACTATGCTTCTCATCCATTCAGTGGAAAATGTAAGCAGTATGCAGAGTGACATTTCACAGCAGTTTAAAACGTTATTGAACACAGTGAACTCCCAGAAAGAGATGATGACAGAATTGGGGGAGCGGGTGCAAAAGGTGACTCCTGTGTTGTTTGTTTACATTGCAAAGGTAAAGTCACGTGTCGCATTAGCTGATATTGGTCTTTGTTTGATTTCCGTCAGAATGGAGACAGCAGCACAGAATTTGCCGCAAATATGCGAAGTGATGTGGATTGTCTGAGACGGGAGCAAGAAGAAGCCAGTTCGAAGCAAGAAAGCATGCTTGAGGAGGCCTTGCAGATGCTGAATGCCTTAGTTTCAGAGCACCCAGGTAAGCTCTGTTCTGTTAAAGTAACTGACAAAGCCATGCAGACATCACCAGGACAGGACAAAGGGACCCAAATGGCACAGAATTCCTGTACACCAGACAGTCAAGTTCCTGATCTGGATTGTGCTGTTAAAATGAGAAAGAAGAAACCCACAAGCAGATACAGAAGGAGACCTCTGGTCCGACACAGATCTAATCACATTGTCGTGGAAGAAAACAGTCAAACTGTCATGGACTGCAGCAAACAGCGAAATGTTTCGAGGCCTCTCAGACAGTCTCCTGGCCTGAGTAAAGTAAGCGGTCATGGTCCAGAGAGTTTAGTACAGTCGAACACAAAGAGCAGATCCAGTGAAACTGCTGGATGTTTCATCACACCTCTCAGCTGCTGGTCTCAAGAGAGTAGCGGCTCTGAAAGCCCCAGAAAAGTCAATTTCAGCTCAGAGATAGCGCTACGTGACTCCAGTCCTCCTGATGCCCTGTGGCAGCTGTTTTTGTAGAAGATGAGTCAACGATGTTTATTATTGATTATTTTGTCAAAACAAAGCCATTTGGTTATGGTTATTTATTTGGTCGGATAAGAATTCTGACGGAAGTATTGGCTGATACTAAATGCATACATGACACATTTCCCAAAAACCATGACTAGAGTTGATTATAAATATCCTATTGTTAAGAAACAAGTAACAACTTTAGTTTCTTTGCTCACATTTGAATTTAACTTATTCTGTATTTGTGCTGTTGACTTGTCTGTTCAAAATAATGCGTAAATCACCTATTTTATGTGTATTCAAAAAGTTAGGGTGATTACCGGTATTGTTTGTGCTGAATATCAGCAAAAGTTTTCATTAATCATTGACACTTCTCCAAAATAATTAACATTCAGATTCATTGCAGGTTTGTTGTATTAGACTGCATTATGTTTTGTTTTGCATTAGTCAAGAAGGAATAATAAAGGCAAAAAACAATTGATGTAGAATAGATAAGGTGCATGTTTATTACAAATATTATTGTGCAACCATTTCTTACCATACTGCATGCCTAGATGTTTGACAAAAGGATAAGCAATCACCTAGAGTCAACAGGGGTAAGCTCCCATATGACTCTGAACAGGTTAAGCAGTAGAAAATGGAAGGAGGTTGAAATGCAATAAAAATATATATGTAAAGCGAACAAATATCATTAATATGAAGCATTTATTGTTTTCCTTATAAAGAACTTAGTTTAAAGAAGTATCTCCTTACGCTCTACCTAAATAGCTTTAACAATTTAAGTGCCGTGTATCGTCCATGTTGTGGAGTGAGTTGCAGAAAGTGTGCATGGACTTCATGCAGGCGCATTAATGTATAATTTCCTACTAAGTACAATTTCGAAGATGCAGCACCATGAATTGAATTGGTGTTTTCACCAATTCAATTCATTCTCCAAATCACAGCTGACTTTATTTATTTACTGCGGTAGGTCTGTAGGTGGAGATATTAGTCCTCTTGGATTCAGACTTGCCACTAAACAGACGTCATAATTGTCATGCATCAAAGCACGCCGAGCAATGACCGTCCATCGGTTCTCCCAGGCGTCTAGTTCCAAGATGTCTTTTGTAATATCATCATGACGATCTGCATGTTTCAAAACAGAAAATATCCGTCATGTTAAACCATTTTGCACCCTTGTATTATACAAGTTGTGTCAGAAAAGCTCCAGTACTGGTGTCACAAAAAAAATATTTCAAACCCAAACTGCAAGTTTTTCCCTTTGAAGAAATCCCCCTGGAATCTAAAACACTTTCTCAGCCTTCTCTGTCTCGCTTTCATGCACTCCTGGAAGGATTCTTTGGGGATCATCTGCAGGTCCGTTGTCACGGCCAACTTGCTTATAACTGGTCCCCTTGACCCGCTGAGCTTCGGAAAGAGACAAAAATCAGGCAGCGCAAGGTCAGGAGAGTAGGGAAGTTGCTTCAGCATGGGAATGTTCTTCTCTACGGGTTGTCATGGTGAAGCTGCCACAGCTCTCGCCTGTTCTTGCACACTAAAATATGCAAATGCCCTCTTTGTACATGTACTGGTTGATCGTCTGGCCCACATTGAGGGGGAAAACTTGTTTGTAGTTAAGGTTTGAAATATATCTTTTGTGACACCAGTCTTGAAACGTTTCTGGCTCACCTCTTATATGGACATAGAAAGTAATCTCACCTGCTCCTTTGTAGTACCCACACACATAAATCTTTCCTCCCACCACACCAGCATTTGAGGCATTAGTGCGCAATGATAGTTGAGAGCATGGTAGAGAAGGTCCATCCCTCCAATAATCCCCATCTGGGTTGTAGAGCTCCACAGCATCAAGACAACGCCGTGACTGCCCTCGGTCCACACCCTCACAGCCAATGCCTCCTACAGAAGCAACATCACAACTGAGTCATTCTGAATTGGCAAAGAACCATTAAATTGTTGTGCCACTTCACTTTCCTCTTGGAAAGCTTACCCATTACAAAGATTTCCCCGTTGAGCACAACAGCACTACATCTGTATTTTGAATACTTCATTGGACCCCGCTCTGTCCACTTATTTATGTTTGGATCATACTCAAGAAGGCGGTTACTAAGACGGTCTGGCTCATCATCCATTCGGTATGACTGGTTGGTCAAGAGGGGGAGAGAGGGCATGACAAAGCAGAACAGGTGCATTCAAGAAGGAGATGCAGAGGCCTACTACAACTAACAGGAGTACACATTCTTTTAAAATTGTAAGAGATATTGTATAGTGGACCCTCAGTTCAACCAAAATCCAGGAAGCTGTTCCACTTGGAATTTATTCAGATTTTCCCATGACATATAATGCAAATAGAATGGCGTTGTCGTGGTTTACTTGCTTGACTTGGTTGTGGGGGAGTGTGGGTTCAGTACCCACTCGGTGATGATGTCAATACGAGTGTTAATGGTTGTTTGTCTCTATATGTCCCCTGTGATTGACTGGCCACTAGTTCAGGGTGTAGTATGTCTTTTGCCTGAACTCAGCTGGGATAGGCTTCAGTTCCCCAGGACCCTAAACAGGTTGGGTGGAAAAAGAATGACTGTTCCAGAGGTTGAACTTTTGCCATCAGAAAACCTTTAAATATAAATCCATCCATTTTCTGAGCCGCTTCTCCTCACTAGGGTCACGGGCGTGCTGGAGCCGATCCCAGCTATCATCGGGCAGGAGGCGGGTTACACCCTGAACTGGTTGCCAGCCAATCGCAGGGCACATACAAACAAACAACCATTCGCACTCACATTCACAACTACGGGCAATTTAGAGTCTCCAATTAACGCATGTTTTTGGGATGTGGGAGGAAACCGGAGTGCCCGGAGAAAACCCACGCAGGCACGGGGAGAACATGCAAACTCCACACAGGCGGGGCTGGGGATTGAACCCGGGTCCTCAGAACTGTGAGGCTGACGCTCTAATCAGTCGTCCACCGTGCCGCACCTTTAAATATAGTACAGGTAATGTTTTTAGTAATATACAGTATTAGCATAGTTAAAGTTGTGTTGTATGTGACAAGTTTTTTACTAGTAAGACAAACATAACTGTTAAAGACTAACCCTTTTGGCAACAAAATCCTTCTTTGAGTTCTGTTGTTGCTATTTTGCTCTTGTCGCTGATACGCTTGTGAAACAGTACAGACGGTCCACTGTACTTGAGTTGGAAAGTTTGTTTCTGTTTAACTTTAATGCATAGTCAAGTTTATTTATTTATTTTATTATTATTTTTTTTACCTGTGGTGTTCTACCACCAATGACATACAGGCGATCCTTCAGCCTGACCACGCTGTGATAAGCCAGTGGCACTGGTAAAGGTGCTGCGCTGCGCCAAGGTCCTCCTTGGAGAGACCATCGCTCCACACAGTTAGTGATGAGAAGCTGGTTCTTCAGCTTCATCAGCCCACCAATCAGGTACAAGGTATCGCCCAAGGAGCCTAATCCATAAGAATCACGGTACTCTGCTGATGTCAGACGTTCCCAACTGCCTTGGGCTTCGACTTTGTACCTGGCAGACCAAACCACAATAAGTGCCATGTTTTGTAGCTCAGTTATTGTATTACAATACCTATTATTCCTCTCACCTGTAGAGCTCTACATTCATTTCCTTTTGTCGGGACATCCTGCGGGCACCAGCCTCTCCTGACACTATAATATTATTGTCTTCAGTTACAACCCCTGCACATACGTACCCTAGAGCATCTCCGTATCGAGGTGAGGTGATGTAGTAAATCCGACCTGTTGTGGGGGCGTAACAAAAGCTGCGTTCACTGTAGTTGGCATATCTTGACCTAATCCCATTGCTGTCATTACCCACACAGAGTAGCAAATCTGTGGTTTCCATCCCATACCGCAACTTCATTTTGCGTGGTACTGCGGAAGGATGCATCGCTACAATCGCCAAAGCTTGCCTCATTATCTCCATACATTCAGCGTCAGCCAGCAAGGCTGTATTCCTCTTCATTGTCTCTTTTAAATAGTCTGGGTTGATCAAGGGTAGGCGAACTTTCCTGAGGAGCTCAGGGAGGTGCTTGCTACGTACTTCTCCTTCCATCAGAAAACTGTGTTTGGCCCAGCGAAGAACCACATCTAAAATAGTTTCTTCTCTAGAAATATTAAGGTCATCTGAACTGATTAACTTCCCTAGTTGATGGGCTTCGAGCTCTAAAACCTCTTCATTCTGGCAGACTTGGACAAACTGCTGTCTCATAAAGCGCTGAGCTTGATCAGCCAGTTCCTCTACACCAAGATCTCGGGCAAAGTAAAACAGACCGAGGCAATTGGAGGCATCCATGTTCTCAGTCATGTGATGCCGGCATTGAGTGAAGACATCATCCATCTGCAGGAGAAAGGCTGCAATGGAGATTCCTTGCACATTGGGGTTGGTAAGAGGAAGATTTGAGCTGTACATGTAGTTCAAGAGGAGAGCCAGGCTGTCTGCAGGGATGTCTCGCAGGAATATTTCTCTGCTGTTGCACTCACGGAGGCCACATGTAAACATAACACGGAAATAGGGGCTGAAGGCAGACAGAACAAGGCGGTGACAGGGAAAGCTTACGCCTTCAGCAACTAGCACTACGTCTGTCAGGTGCTCTGCCTCCCTCATCTTCCTTAACTGCTCAAGCAGAACCAGTCCATGTTTGGTTGTGAAATCCATTTTTTGCTTCAAGGTTTGAACAATTCATGCGCAAAATACTGTGTCTAGTGAGGGGGCTTTCTCTGAAACAGAAACAAAGTGGTAATATCAGAATATTTATTTCTTTGCAGTATAGTTGTTGCGCTTGATTGCAGCAAAAATATTAGAATGACAACACAATACTGACTCATTTATTTCAGTTTGCAGATCATAGGATTTTACCTGGACTAGATAACATCCACATCCAATACATGGACTATTCAATTAGCATGTGAAAATAAATAAAGCCTTACCAAATTCATCGGCTTCTCTTGCTGGCTCCCCTGTCAGAAGAACATTAAATATCTTGTGTTTTTATCAGACAACATGTTATTCTCGTCAGTCAGGAGGCAGTCTATGTCACTGCAGGAGGCAAAGATATGTACCCCCTCCACTGCTCTGGGCTTCTGAGCTCCTGACCCCAAAATAGACAGTGTTTTGTTGGCCTTCATCTTTTGAGGGTTATAGTTGTTTGAGTTGTCAGGGAGGGTTAGCTTTTTAAAATGTTACTTCATGTACTCTGGGTTTTATAGTTAAATTTGAACATATTTCTTTCTGTTTGGAGTCATTTGTTCCAATTTTTAGTTTGTTTGCCTCAGTCACATGCACACTGCTCTGGAATGACTGCAATGAAAACCTCACAGCTCCGACTCAAATTTCATGGTTGCACTTTGTTAAAGTCCCAGTACACTTTTTGCAAGCATGTTTACGGAAACAGACCTTGGACAATATTTTTTAACTTTTGGAAGTGGATAGTATAATGGAGAGTCATGTTAGCTTTTGACATGGGCGCATATTGGTGGACATTAAGTGGAACACTGCCCTCTACAAATAGTTTACAACCATGGTTTAAACTTAAAGTTGACATTACATGGTTCATTAGCCTTACCTTTGCTTCTAAATGGAAAATGAGCAGAATACAGTCGATAAAAAGCTGCCAAAAAACCATTAAAACTACCCTTAAGTTAATATTTTCTCCTTAACAAACATTATCACATCCTTTGTTTATTATGTCAATGCGAAAACAAGTCTACCAAGAGCTGTTCTTCCCACAACATCCTGGTCCGAGTTAACCATTAGGCAACCTGATGTAGCTATGTATACTGATAAAGATGATGCACAGTATCCATTTTGCAGCTGATAGTTTTGGTGTAATTAAGAGACTTTGGAGTTTTTTCAATAGGACAGCTTGACACATTTAAGACCAAATGGACTCAAGATACAGCAGTAGGAAATACAGAATTGAAAGGGAAGTATTGGATGAGCAGGGACTGGAAGAGTTAGCACAGAGAAAACCATATGCTGACACTCAACCATCTGTAATTAGTCAACTTAAAGATTCCATGAGGTAAGGTCATTTTATGAATTTACTTGTACTTTTTTAAATTTGAATGTTCATCAGATATGCCTAAAAATATAATCAGTTAATGTATACTTAAATATTATATAAATTGCAGGTGTACAGTACCCAAACTTAAACATGGTGTTTTGAGCACTTTCCCTGTGTTATATTGGCTGCCCAAATACTCAGTCTGGGACTATGGCATGCCAGATCTCATTTCTGGCATCAGTGTTGGAATAATGCACCTACCACAAGGTTCGAAATTAGTTCATATTGGTCATTTTGGACACATATTCTTCATTCGAATGTTATAAAACCGCATCTTGATCCCAGGTATGGCGTATGCATTATTGGCTTCGCTTCCTCCTGTATTTGGCCTCTACACCTCCCTCTATCCAGCTTTAATTTACTTCTTTTTCGGAACGTCACGTCATATTTCAATAGGTGAGTAGAAACCCTTAACATGGTATGATGGTCGGTAATGCTTGAAATACCACATTGTTGTTTTACAGGTACATTTGCTGTGCTTAGCATCATGGTGGGCAGTGTGACTGAGAGGCTTGCTCCAGATATTGATTTCCTGAAACTGAATGGGACCAATGTCACAACAGAGGTGGACATAGCTGCTAGGGACTCGTACAGGGTGCAAGTTGCTGCTGCTACCACTGTTCTAGGAGGACTTATTCAGGTATGGAAAAACAGAGTGCACAATGTCCCCTTTTGTGGTCAAACCTCATGCATATACTGTAAATATGTATTGTGTTTTTGTGCTCAGGTTGTGCTTGGTTTGGTCAAATTCGGTTTTGTGGGAACATACTTGTCTGAACCTCTGGTACGGGCATACACAACAGCTGCTGCAGTCCATGCTGTGGTGGCGCAACTGAAATACATCTTTGGGGTGTCACCAGCACGCTTTAATGGGCCGTTGTCACTGGTGTATGTAAGTACCTCTTTACTAGTTTACTGCTTGGAATGATGATGAAGAAAACAGTAATGAATCAATATCACCATAAGACTTCCCCATTGTACCCCCCAAAAGTTTCGATTTTACACTGAACTTCATTTTCGGTGTATTAAGTTGATGTTATGCTGTTAGAAATGCATATTGGTGATGCTCCCACACTTAAAAAAAAAAAAAAAAAAAAAAAAAAAAAAAAAAGTGTTAGACCTTCACTTAACAACATGATTCACTCAGCAAGCCGACTGTGTACTGTTTTAACAAATGCATTTAAAATTTCTGAGAGGTTTTTATATCACTTCATATTTCACTATGACAGGGTGTACATGACAACATCCAACTCAAATGAAATTTGATGAAAATTATGAAACAAAAGTGTAAATATGTATTCTGTGACTGGCCACTGTTTAATCCTCCACTAAAAAAAGACAAAATGCTGGTTGTAATTTCGCAGAAAACATGGGCAGTTACCCCATAATGAATGGGTGGACAACAATTTCTGTAGTTAGCAGAGCAGTGTGTGGGATATAACAAAAGTCATGTACATCAACGGAAAAAAATAATATAAAATTAAGGTAATACATTTTAAGAAACATCAGTGTACTGGTAAGTGTACAAATGTTTAGCCACTTAGTATAAGATTTCATTATTCTGCTCCATTTTCACGATGACAGTGATTCTAAAGAAGACAACAAAACACACTTTATGGTGATATTAATTTCAGACATGTTACTGCCAGAAACAAAATAACAAAACAAAACAAAATATGGGAAAATAGTCAGTTATAAAAATAATCATTCTTTGCAGTTATTATTTACAGCCGTCGTATGAATAGCTTGTAATTGACGTAGTTCATGTAGTTGAACCTGAAGGAGCCTCAGAATTGTGTATCAAACTAGAAGCTTTTCACATTAATCCATAGCCAAGAAGTAGCTCTGAGTTTTAAAAAGGTTGGTGACTACAACAACACTCCCTCTCGTGTAATATTGCTTAATTGTTGTTTATTTGGTTTTGTTGAATCACTAAACAACACCAGATAAACAACACTGTAATCGGTTATTAAACAGTTATATAAAAAAAAAAGATTTTACTATAAACTTTAATGCAAAATTTATTTTTATCCAATTATTTGATTTATAGATGGAATGATCAATAGAATAATCTATTCTAAAAATATTCAGTATGAATAGCCCTAATTTTGACCTAATATAATTAATGGTTTTTCATAATAAAAACTATATACCTACTAAATAATTAACATCTGTTACTCAGTGTTGTGTTCATGTTTAGTAACGTGTTTTTGTTTTGTTTTTGTTTTGTTTTTTTAAATAATCAGACTTTAAAGGATGTTTGCCGCTTGCTGCCACAGACGCATCTCCCCACGCTCGTTGTCAGTGTCGTGTCCATGGTGTTGCTGATTGCGGCAAAGGAGCTCAACTCCTTCCTGAGCCCAAGGCTGCCAGTTCCCATCCCAGTGGAGCTCATCACAGTCAGTTGACACGAGGACACATTTTCTGGGGTGTTCATGTTTGCACATCAGTGCTTTAGGCTGGCGCTGATCGTGCAGCCTTGAAAAGGCAATGGAAACATGCAGAGTCAGCGGCAGAGATGATGGCCTCTACATTTGTGCACTTGACAGCAAAAAAAGTCGTTTGAAAACTAATAATTAACTCCTCATTCAGAATATGGTTTACTGGGTTTAAATGAGTGATGTTTAAAAAAATCTGCTTTATACAGTAATCTGACCTTTTTTCACCCCCAGAGTCTTAATATCAAAATCTTATCTATGTTTGCAGATTATGGCATCAACTCTGACATCAAACTATGGTCACTTAAATAGAAACTACACAATTCCAGTTGTTGGAGAAATTCCGAGTGGGTAAGCATCTTTGTTATTTCGTGGTTTCGTTATTATGTGGTAAATAATGTTTTTGTTATGATTCCATTTTGATTGTTACTGACTCACTTCTTTCTCGTCTTCTTTTGCTCCCTAGCTTACGTTCTCCAATTGTACCAGATGTGGGCATTTTTAGTGAAATCATTGGAGATGCTTTCGCACTCGCACTTGTAGCTTATGCCATTTCAATTTCACTTGGAAAAACATTTGCACTGAAGCATGGATACAAAGTAGACAACAACCAGGTGAAACAGACTCATCAGTTGTTTTATTAATTCTGCAAATATGCCCATATTATTTGCAGGTATCTATGCCTCTCATCGGGTCATTGTGATTTTGGCCTTCACACTTCTGTAGGAGCTGGTAGCCCTGGGTCTGAGCAATACTGTTGGGGGTTTCTTCCAATGCTACGCTGTATGTGCATCCATGTCTCGGAGTCTCATTCAAGAGAGCACTGGTGGAAAAACACAAGTGAGTGTAGAGTTGTAGTAACGCCACATTACACGTGTTCTCCCTGTGCTTGTGTGGGTACTCTGGTTTCCTTCCACGTTACAAAAACCCATTTCTTAATTTAAGTGAAGACTCTAAATTGTCCTTAGGTGTGAATGGTTGTTTGCCTACATGCGCCCTGTGATTGGCTGGCAACCAGTCCATTGTGTGCCCCTCCTCTCTATCGAAGTCAGCCAGCATAGGGTCCAGCACACCCTAGTGGGGATAAGCCATACAGAAGATGGATGATGGATAATCAAGCCTAATAGTTTTACCCCAATAGATTCTGGACAAAGGTATTGGGTCACCTGGATATTTCACTCCCAAGAACAGAAAAGGGAGGAGTAAGAGCTTCCATTCTCCTGGGGAAGACTTTTTAGAAGATGTTGGAATATTTTTATTTTTTTTGTGGATTTTTCGAACATTCCTCCAGAAGAGCGCTGATCTTGGGAGTGAGAGAGGGTCTCCCTCACAATATATGTTCAAGCTCAGTCCAAAGGTGTTTTACTGTAAAGGTTCAACATCAAACTCACCCAAGCATTTCTTTATCATTTGGTTGTGGGGGTGGTGTGGACTAGTTTGCATGGCGTGCACCTTTTGGGCTTAGTATTTGTATGTGGTCGTATTTTGATCATGTCAGGTCTTACATTTAGTCAAAATGTAACTTCCTTAAGCCTGCAGTTACCTAAAGTTCTCTGGATGTAGCGCACAAATATCAATCACAACATTTCATTGCTCTCTTGCAGATGGCTGGAATAGCATCAGCTATAATTGTCTTGGTGACAATACTGAAACTTGGTCCACTTTTCCAGGAACTACCAAAGGTTTCCTACACAACGAATTGTTTTAAATCTAATCCTTTCACAATTCTATGTCCTGATTCCATAATTTAAACATGTTTTTTTAGGCAGTACTGGCATCTATTGTCTTTGTGAACCTGAAGGGTATGTTCAAACAATACTCAGACATTGTTTTTCTATGGAGGAGTAACAAGACTGATTTGGTAAGGGGACTACAACAGTTGGACAGAATTTACTGTGATGTTGAATGCGGCAGAGACCATTATACTGTGTTCCTCAGGTGTTGTGGTTGGTCACGTGGGTGTCCACTTTGCTGTTTAATCTGGATCTGGGCCTTGCAGCTGCCATTATGTTTGCACTTCTTACTGTTATCTTCAGGACCCAGCGGTAAGACTTTGGAAATACTTGTGTCTTGTAGTGCAGTGAACAACTACACTCACTTAGGCAATAACTTCATGATCTAATTCCGAATCCTCTGACAGAGTCAATTCAAACATTTCAACAATTCAAACAAAGAGCATTCTGCAAGAGTATCTAACCTTGTGGTCTTTGAATGTGTGTTCTTGGTGCATCCAAATCTTGTAGTTATTTTTTACTATTTTTAGGCCAACATACTCTGTTCTGGGAAACGTTGAAGGTTCAGAGCTGTATGTGGATATAGAGACCCACAAAGAGGTAGAACAAAAAAAGATAACTGAAAGCCTCACTGTACCGGGAAAATATGCAATTTATTTTTCTCTGTTTTACAGGCAAGAGAAATTCCAGGTATTACAATATTCCGCTCTTCTGCTACAGTATATTTTGCGAATGCCGAACTATACCTAGAGGCTGTGAAAGAAAAGGTTCCTACTTTTTATTGCTTCTCTTGAATACCTACAGTCATGATCTCACCTAGCGGGCTAATGCAAAATTACTTTTACAAGCAGTTATTTTATTTTATTTTTTTTGTCTTCTTTGTTTTCAGAGTGGACTTGACATCAATAAAATTATTATTTATAAGAAGAGACAGGAGGCCAAAGAGAAACGTAGACAAAAAAGAGAAGAGAGACGGGAAAAAAGACAAGCCAAGAGAGAGGTTTTATTATTTTACATGTACATGCGTAACCATTACAGTACATGTATGTAAATATCACACTCAATAAATAAATGGCCAAACCTTTATTAATAGAATATATTTTTCTACCCACTCCTTAGAATCCTGCTGACCAGACACCAGTGTTCTCTGTGGAGAAAGAGGCCAAGTGCTGGAGAGACGCAAGCGTGGCGAGAAAGGGCACTGAAAATGATGAGGAGAACTGGACGGACAGGGAAAACGGCACAGTCTTTGTAAAACCCACTACACCAGATGGTCAGTGTAGATGGGAGTACTTGAAAGGAGGAGATCCAGACAGTACCAGTTTAGGATGGATGTCTGAGCAGATGGATGGAGACGCTCTGGGCTCCAGCAGTGACGACACCCTGAGCCGTGACCTGGAGCGCATCTCTCTCGGGTCTCTAGGCAAATGGACCTGGGACATCCACTCCATTATTCTTGACCTCTCCACAGCTAACTTCATTGACACAGTGGCTGTAAAGACCATGAAAAATGTAGGTTTGAATAAAAACAAACCCATACTAGGATATGGTAAAACAAAAGGTAGTTAATGGTCCTGATACACTATATGGACATACAGTATGTTTTGAGACCCATGCATATCTTAATCAGCATGACTGTTTCCTAGTGCACCAAAAAATAAAGAAGAAAAGAAAAAAAAGGTCCATAAATCCATACTTAGGTGAGATAGGTGACAAATGTGACGCCAGCCCCATTAAACACCTTTGGAAAGAACTAGAACTGCGATTGTTAGCCAACTGACCACTGTCCAAATTTTCTTCTGTATGAATTGACAAATATTCCCACAGACACACAAAGTCTTCCCAGAAGAGTGGAAGCTATAAGCAATTGCCAATTATTATTTATTTTATATATATCAGAATCATCTTTATTTGCCAAGTATGTCCAAAAAACACACAAGGAATTTGTCTCCGGTAGTTGGAGCCGCTCTAGTACGACAACAGACAGTCAATTGACAAAGAATACTTTTGGGACATAGAGACATTGACAAAAAACAGTCACTGAGCAATAAAGGGTTGCTAGTTATCTGGTAATGCCAGTACATTTTTTTTTTTTTTTTTTTTTTTTTTTTTACAATTGTGCAAAAAGATGCAGAGTCCTCTAGCACTTACAGCAGTTTGAATCACTACTATTGCAATAGTCCGGCACAATGACCATTGTGCAAAGGGCGCCGAGACTTCAAGCGAGTAGTGCGATAATCTGGGACAATGTTGATTGTGCAAATGTTGCAGATACTCCTCAGTCAGTGTGCAAATGGAGCAGATGCTACTCTGGCATGAGTGGCCAGTATTGGGCAACAACAGATATGCAAATAGATATGCAAATAGTGCAGCGTGGCGAGACTACTATAGTGAGTGCACGAAATGTGACAACAGACTCAAGACAAAACAATTGCCAGCATCTTGCATATATATATATATATATATCTATATATACATGTTTTATTTTTATTTTAAAAATACAAAATTTCTTCCATTTTAGTATCCTGAAGGTAATGGCTGGCTGCCCCAATACTTTTGTCCATATATTGTATATTGTACCTTCAGCTATCTAAACTCCCTTCATCACTGATTCAGGTCTAATATATGTTGACAGATTTTTCAAGACTTCAGTGAGATTGACATTGACATTTATTTGGCAGGTTGTCAGGGTAAGTGTAACACATCACTATTATGGCGTTTGTACCTCAACTGTACTGCCAGTGACCTGTCAACTGCTCTTTTCTTCAGCTTCTGTGGTCCAACAGCTGGAGCTTGGCCACTTCTTTTCAGAGTCGATTACAAAGAGACATCTGTTCGCCTCTGTCCACGATGCCGTGCTCTACTGTCTGCACCATCGCGGCTATGAGTCCTCAATAGTGAGTGTGATCCCGGCTGTGATTCTGTTAAGGGGAGAGTAAAATTTGAAGGCATGTTGCTGTTTACAGTTACAGTATAAAACTAAGTTACATCATATGAGCTCTCATTCTAGGATATGGACAGCAACACCAAGCTTTAAGATCTCTAGCCAATCAGGACATCGTTCTCAACAAAGAAGGTGGGAAAAACCTTCCAACAATTAATGGAACACATACAGTATATTTAATGTGTTAGTTTCTTGAGGCAAACTTTAGGTTGGTGTAATGTTTTAGAATGTGTTTATAAATGATGTCCTTGTTGCCAGTCATGCACTGTGACTGCTCCAGATGCTTTTGCCGTGGCACTTAGTAACGTGACTCACTCACTCACTGTAGTGGTTGATTAACATTTGGACCCTCAATTATTTCATCTAATGGTTGCATGTGATAATGGTGTTACAGTAAAACAGACAAGACACAGAAGCTTGATTTAATTTTATTACACGTGGGAAATACAGTTAATAAAAAAACTGACTGATTTAATAGAAGATCTGAACAAAACCTTGTGATTCAAGGAACAAAGACAAGGCAACATGCGTCACACTGAGAGTGTGTATTTTTTATTTTGGTCATGACAGCAATAACAAGTTATACTAAAATGTTTTCATTACCAATCTCAGTCAAGTGCAATTTTATAGTAACAGCAAAACATGGATATAGCTACTTCATGCAAAGAGATTTTACAGCTCCTTTGGATGACATTTTAGTGCAACATTCATAAAACGGGAAGTCTAACTATACACAGTTAATTAAATAAATAACAGGACAACAATATCAAGCAAAATTTGACAAAAGTGCCTTTGAAGTTGCATAAAACCACCGTGACCTCATTCCCTGAATACATTTTGTGGTCACCAAATGTGTTGTGTGCAGGACAGAGGGGGTGGGGGATGAAATATGAGCTACAATTCTTGATGGATATCGAAATTCAATGTCAGATCTTCATCATCCTCATCCTCTGGCTGATGGGACACCAGCTGCTCGTAGCGAGCTTGACGTTGGTAATCTGGATCAATATTGATCCATTTATTGGCGACCCACTTCGTGCCGTGGGTGACCACACAGCCTCCGTGCAGAGCGTATTCATCCTGCTCTCCAACCCATCCTGCAGGGGGAAAATATATATCATTCATCCATCCATTCATTTTCTTCCGCTTATCCGAGGTCGCGTCACGGGGGCAATAGCTTTAGCATGGAAACCCAGACTTCCCTCTCCCAGCCACTTCATCCAGCTCTTCCGGGGAGACCCCGAGGCGTTCCCAGGCCAGCCAGGAGACATAGACTCTCCAGCGTGTCCTGGGTCGTCCCCGGGGTCTCCTCCCGGTGGGACATGCCCGGAACACCTAACCAGGGAGGTGTCCAGGAGGCATCCTAATCAGATGCCTGAGCCAAACCTGAGATTCGACTTCCCGACGGACCCTCCTCTCCAGCACCCCTGAATAGACTTTACCAGGGAGGCTGAGGAGTGTGATACCCCTGTAGTTGGAACACACTCTTTGGTCCCTCTTCCTAAAAAGGAAGGGGGACCAGCACCCCAGTCTGCCAATCCAAAGGCACAGGTGACGGCTCAAGGAGGGGAAAAATATATCACTTTTGCATTTTTTTAGGGCAAAGAAAGTACTGTAATCCGCAGTTTGTATCTCTCTTAACATGTCAAAACTGAGCATTGTTATATTTGTAAAGGGAGAATTAGTGATATAACTCGTTTATATTGGATCTTATTAGATGCTACCTAATACTGTGGCCAGTGCTATTATGTTTAAAAGCAAAGGCCAGTTTTCCCCACATGTTGCAATATACAGTAATTATAATCTGTATAATATTATAACCTTGTGTCATGGACATTCAAGATAATTTGTATTTTATAGCTGAATTTAGATTGCGCTACAAAGGCAGTAGTACTGTACCTCTTCCGTCAGAAAGGTAGTTGTACCAGAAAACAGCTTTCCCTTTGGTAGGTTTCACCCTTAGGTTACTCTTGTCACAATTCCTCCTTGTGTCCAGGAGATCGACATCATTCTGAATGAGAGACTTAAAAAAAAAAAAAAAAAGCATGCTTAGCTATGAGGGGTCATCAGGGACATAATTTAGGATTACAGGATTACAGTAAATCCCCGCTATATCGCGGTTCACCTATTGCAGTCTCACTATATTGCAGATTTTGTTTGGGGTGGATGTTATTACAATTGTTACTCTCTTTTTTTATATTGTTTGTATATTATTTTTGTGTTATCCATTGGTTTTGTGTTTAAATTTGTTTGTATTGTTTTACAATTGCGTTAAAGACCTTAAAAACGGTTTTAAGTGCCATAAATGCTATAAAAACATGCCTAGGGTGTATTTAAATAGGATATTTCTATATCGTGGATTTTCACTTATCGCGCGGGGGCTAACCTCGGTGATGGAGGGGGGAATTACTGTACCTCTCAAACACACGATTGAAAGCCTCTCACATGCCACTGAAATGCTCTCATAACACTACTATTTTACTGTGTGAGAGCGTTTTACCTGCGTGTAAAGTGTGTATGAGCCAAACTATTTCTGTAGCAAGTGTGAGAAAATTTCAGTAGTGGGTGTGAGAGCGATTCAGTATTGTGTATGAGTGTTTATTCGTGTGTATGAGAATGTTTTAGTAGTGAAGGTGAGAGTGTTTGAGTAGTGTGTGTAAGAGCGTTTCTGTAGTGTGTATGGCAGCGTTGCAGTCAGAGGTGGGACCAAGTCATTGCTTTGCAAGTCACAAGGAAGTCTCAAGGCTTTGCCCTCTAGTCCCAAGTCAAGTTCCAAGTCGAGACAGGCAGGTCCGAGTAAAGTCGCAAGTCCTTTACATTTCGAGTCCTTTTGAGACATTTTAACCCCACCCAAAAAAAAACAATAATTATATATATATATTCCTCTTTCAGATATTTTTCTTAAATTCACATTCTGTATATAGCAGTAAACTGCATTTTCTTGTCAACAAACATTTCCAGTGAGGCAATTTCAAACACAAATAAAAATAGATTTTAGTTTAAAGTTGGCATTTCTTGTATCAAAAACATGAGGCATTAATTTAAAAAAAGTGGAACACAAGTTTGTCATGTTATAAAGGTACAGTTTTATCCAACTGTGGTATGGCACGGTGGCCGACTGGTTAGAGCGTCAGCCTCACAGTTCTGAGGACCCGGGTTCAATCCCCAGCCACGCCTGTGTGGAGTTTGCATGTTCTCCCCGTGCCTGCGTGCGTTTTCTCCGGGCACTCCGGTTTCCTCCCACATCTCAAAAACATGCGTTAATTGGAGACTCTAAATTGCCCGTAGGCCTGACTGTGAGTGCGAATGGTTGTTTGTTTCTATGTGCCCTGTGATTGGCTGGCAACCAGTTCAGGGTGTACCCCGCCTCCTGCCCGATGACAGCTGGGATAGGCTCCAGCACGCCCGCGACCCTAGTGAGGAGAAGCGGCTCAGAAAATGGATGGATGTGGTATCTTAGTCAGAACATTAGGGGGCCCTATGTAAAAACATTACATCAAAAAGAGGCAAAGAAAAGGGCACGAAGAAGAATGTAGTTTCATGTCAAATAGATGCTAGCTGTGTGCTGATGCATTGGTAAATAAAGCGAATGAAAAAGAAATACAGTACAGGACTGATTCTTGAGAACACTACACTGACTAAACCAGAATGTAATGTACAGGAAGCCCAGACAGCACACGGCCGGTCTGCCATGTAACTATTTGCTTGATCGCTCACAAAGCTAGCTGCTAATCCTAACGAAAACAAGCACATGTGAAGTAAAGCCACGCCATTTCCACAATGCAATGTGGAATTTATTTTTAAATTTTTTTGCAATAATTGACCTTATTGTTACGTTAAATGTTGATTTGACACATTTATTGTTGATTTATGTTGTACTTTTTTTTAAATATATAAATTAAACCATTACTTTAGGCAGTGTGGGAAAGATTGACCTCTTGGTCAATTCCTCTGTCGGAGTGTGGCCAACAGGGTGTTAAAAGTTAATAACAACTAATTATATACTAGCAATAATGGCGTGGGACACTTCGACCTAATAAATGATCAGTAAGACCTTCAGCATTATGTTGTCACTTACCATTTTTTCTTGTAGTAAAAACAGTAAATTGCATACATAGCTATAGAAAGCAAAAACTACAAGGTGTTGGTTTCTCAGTGCTTTGGTCAAAGTAGTCTTTTCAAGTCAATGGCTTCAAGCCCAAATGAAGTCATGAGTCATTGCTGTTGAAGTCCCAGTCGAGTTTCAAGTCTTTTTACATTATTGTCAAGTTGAGTGTAAAGTCATCGAATTCATGACTCGAGTCTCACTGGAGTCCCAGTCATGTGACTCGTGTCCACACCT
Organism: Phycodurus eques; assembly: GCF_024500275.1. Classification (NCBI taxonomy): domain Eukaryota; kingdom Metazoa; phylum Chordata; class Actinopteri; order Syngnathiformes; family Syngnathidae; genus Phycodurus; species Phycodurus eques. Next base: position 21,128,537 of record NC_084534.1, read on the forward strand.
CTGGTTTCAGTTGTGTGTGTGAGAGGTTATCCTGAGTTATGCCCCTCAAAATTGCTCACAGTTTTTTGCCGCCACATGTATTCATTGACAAACAGGCGAGCTAACATCAATATGACAGACATATGCTCTACTTTTACACAACTCTGCGTTCACATTTCCAGACCTACAGACAATTACGCACCACTTCATCAAAGGTCCTGTTGTCTGCCACAGGGAATGCGGTCTCCCCGCCCCCGTCAACAGAGTTCAGGTAGAAGAGAACAGTGATGTACCTGAGTGTGCAACACACGGGTTTTAAAGTAACACACACATGGATGGTCTAAACACACATTTGACAGGTGGAGTCATACAAGCCAACATGACTGTTGTCACAATGGAATACAAAAAGGACACTTAAGATATCACACGGGTGGACATAAATCCAGTAGCCTCACCTGCAGGATGTCTCGAAAGGAGTTGAGGCGTTAGCCGCGAGACGTGTGTGAGTACACGCGGTTTCTGGGTAGAAGGGCCCACTGTCGTGATGGGCATGGTAGTGCCCGCCCTCCTCATAGCGGACCACCTGCAGCGGCTCACTTAGATCCACCAGTGTGGTCGGCAGACGCGTGAGGCGAGTCACTCTTTGGCATTAAAAAAGGGGATGACATTTCAATGATTTCTAAAGGTGGATCGGAAGATCGGAAATTTTGGACATACTGTAGATGTTAAATGCGAATGAGTGTTACTGTTGGATTTATCTCACCAAACATTATAATGAATAAACACAAAAGGAATGAAGACGTTGGTCATTTTACTCATGAGGAGGGCGCATGGGAGATTGTTCAGGTTACAGCCTCTCAACACGCTCTAAACAATCTCCCCCGTCGCTCCTACATTTATTTGAAAATAGGAGGGTTCTACAGAGAAAATAGGAGGGTTCTACGGAGTCATCTTCTTGAAGGCGAGACATCTTTCTATCTAAATATTGTCCATAATACTAATGCAAGCTAAGCAAATAAATGATAACTACTAAAATATATCTAACAGTTACACAGGCTGTAATTTTAACATTGTCACAAATCCCCAATAATAATCCCAAAAGAATCGGATCAGAAGGAGGTCATAGCGCCTTTCTTCCTCACCTTGTCTTAATGTCTTGAAGGACCTGATGGGCTCCTTTCCCCTGGTATAGCCAAGTGTGTCGACTGTTCCTCACCAGCTGGCTCTTTTTAACCCCCTGTTGCAGCAGAAAGTGCTGGAAGGCATCAGCACTCAGGAGCCTGAACTCTTCTAAACTCAGCAAACCTTCAGCACATGAAATACACACCTCATGTGAAACCTACACTATATTGCCAAAAGTATTTGCTCACCTGCCATGACTCATCTATCAATTTAAGTGACATCCCATTCCTAATCCATAAGGTTCAATATGATGTCGGTCCACCCTTTGCTGCTGTAACAGTTTAAAGTATTTTGGGAAGATTTTCCACAAGGTTTGGGAGTGTGTTTATTGGAATTTTCTACCATTCTTCCAGAAGTGCTTTTGTGAGGTCACACACTGATGTGTGATGAGAAGACCTAGGTCTCAGTCGCTGCTCTAATTCATCCCAAAGGTGTTCTATCAGGTTGAGGTCAGGACTCGGTGCAGGCCAGTCAAATTCTTCTACACCAAACTCTCTCATCCATTTCTTTATGGACCTTGCTTTGTGCATTGGTGCACAGGCATGTTAGCAATGGAAGAACTATTACCACAAAGTTGGGAGAATGGAATGGAATGGCCCAAAATATGGGCTCCTTAATTCCAGTGAAAGGAGCTCCAAATTTTTTAGCATACCAAGAGATTTTGGACAATTCCATGCTCCCAACTTTGTGGGAACAGTTTGGAGCTGGCCCCTTTCTGTTCCAACATGACTGTGCACCAGTGCAAAATGACATGGATGAGAGAGTTTGGTGTGGATGAACTTGACTAGTCTACACAGAGTCATGACAGCAACTTGATAGAAGACCTTTGAGATGAATTAGAGTGCAGACTGAGAGCCACGCCTTCTCCTCCAACATCACTGTGTGACCTCACAAATACGCTTCTTGGAAGAATGGTCAAAAATTCCCTAAACACACTCCTGAACCTTATGAAAAGCTTTTTTAGAAGAGTTAAGCTGTTATAGCTGTTAAAGGTGGACCGATGCCATATTAAACCCTATTGATGTTACTTCAGATCATATGTGAGTCAAGGTAGGTGAGCGAATACTTTTGGCAACGTGTATATTTTATACACCTGCACAATATAATGAGATCCAATATGATGGCTGAATAATAATAATAATAAAAACACTTCCTTTTTGCGAAGATAATGTTCAGTTTTGATTGATGATGTCAGATAGGTTTTAGTTTAACAATAATCTTTGTTATTGTGAAGTGGTGTTGAACATGACTTAGTGCATCATACCGTGCAATGCATTTAAATAGACAGTACAGTGCTAAAGGTCAGGGATAATCGGCTTCCAGGTGACATGTAAGGATGAACCTAAAATGCACAAGAATCTTATGTGTGAACTTAATTTCATACTTCTCAAAACATTTGAATGCACATGTCCAAACTGTTTGATGTTTCAGGACTTTTTGTACAACTTGCTTTTCACTTGTCTCTTTTCCTTTATATTAATCAATTTTTTAAAATTTATTTTATTTATTTTTTATGAATGTTTGAACTCAAAAATGTGTATTTAAAAGGTAATGTCATAAGAGTCCTGGATTCAAATATAATCAAATGAACCTTGGTTCAACCTCAAGAAGTGTTAAACTAAGGGATATGTGATGATAAACAGACTTTAAAGAAATTCTGAGACATCAAAGAAAGTTTAGACAGGACACCATTAAAAACAAGTGACCCACACATAGCCTGACAATTAGTCATACTTATGACACAATTAAAAGCAGGTCTAGACAGATTGGCCAAATATGTTAAGTGCTATGAAACGGTTAAAAATCAGGCCATCCAGGATTTACCAATCAGAGGAAAGGGGTTGTCCCAAACAATGTCATACTGCATATAGATCCATGTTTTGCTCATTGTGCTCCAGTCTCTCCCAAGAGATGCTTATGAATTTGTTCCTCTGCTTATAAAAATCAATTATTTGTGACCAGAACTGCTAAGGCTCCAGCCTCTTTTCCTGTTGGACTTTGACATTTTTCCAGCTTCTGGGGCCTGATTAAGGGGATGGATGTAGAGTACGGTAAGGGACCCAGACTTCATTTGGCCCTACTTGGTGTTCCTGCCATCCTGAACTCAGCAACAATAATCTAGCAAGGAACTGAATGGCAAATATCACAACGGGTTTTTGAGCCATGAACCACCCATCAACCAATACATTTCTGTGTTCATTAGAATTGATATTTAAGTAGTTCTCTTCTTCATGCTGTCCACATTTCGACATGAGACCAAGATGACATTTAACAGTTTGTCAGTTTGTCAACAGTACCTCACCATTGCAAGCTTCAAACAGTGTTCTCAGATGGGAGTTAAAACAGAGAGACTAGAAGAGCCACAAAAATGCATTGAAGTGGAAATATATATGAATCAGCTCCTTGTTAGAGAACAGCAAGTTGTGCAAAAAGTACTGAAATATTGAACAGTTTTACATGTACTATATTCAAACGTTTAGAGCTCAAATTTAGTTCACTTGTAAATGTTGTTGTACATTTTAAGTTCATCCAGCAATATCACCCAAACGTCAAATATCCCAAGCTTTTAGTGAGTAGTGTATCTTCCAAAGGGTATTACTTTAACTGACATTTTAGTAACTACTGTTGTGGTGAAATTGGTTTGTAATGTGCTAATAAGAGTTTATTCTGCCCCCTTTTTTTTTCTTCTCAAATTTACTTCATAACACATCATGTCAGGCCAAGTATGTGTTTACCTGTTACATTTGGTAAACCTAACATACCAAAAATTTACACCATGCCATGAAAAGAAAATTGCAAATTGGTTGAATGCATTTATGTATGATTTGTGTGACACTAAACAAGTCAAATTTTCGGAGTGACTTCTTACCATTCCCATCTTTGTCTGCATTGAGCCCAGCATAGATTTCTTGCAAATTTTCCGGCGTAAGCCAAATGCCGTCCCTCACTCGAGAATGAGTCAGTATCTGTTAAAGACAAAAGACTGGATGAGATCATCAACCCTGTACTAAGACACTGTGCAGCATTCATGATCCACACAGTGACACTCACCTCATGAAGCTGCAGCTGTCCGTCCTGGTTGATATCTAGAAGGTTGAAGATCTCCTCTGGGCTGATGTTGAGCTCCTCGGCCAGCTCCTCCTGGCCGTCTTGCACCATCAACTGACTTTCCATTAGACCCTTTAGCTGTGCCAGCTGCATCACAATACGGCACTCATCCTCTGACAAGAACCCAGGGATCTCTGCACAGTGACACACACAATTGTTGCTACAAAATAAAAATAAACCTTGGTTACAGCTTTGAATTATTAAGCTCTGACAAATGAACCACCACTTTTGTGTTGTTTTTTTGGATTGATGTTGCAAATTTACCAATGGACCTAACAAATATAATTTGAACTGCCAGCGGCATGAAGAAAAAGCAACAACTGATTTTTTTCCAGTGAAACCTCAAAAGTCAAACATGTTTTGTTGTTTGATCTTCAAATGCCACTTCTGGGGCCTTCCACTTTGAAGAGTTCACAGTACTGAATTTTTCAACTAAACCATCTTTGCTCCAGGACACTTGACCCACTTGACAATTTGCTCATGCATTGCTGCTTCCGTTCGTCCAACAGATGCACTTATATTCATCTGCACTTCATCCTGAGACCATGAAGCCTAAATTGGGTCAGATGTGCATAGGAAGCTTTATTTACAGTATATGAAGGAAACAGTTACTTTGGAAATGTAATATTTTTTTTTGCTTCAAAATTAGCTTTTTCTTTTCTTTATTTGCATGCAGTTTATTCGTTCCATTGCATACAGAGGGTACAATAAACAAATTTCCATTCATACAACAGAACAAGTCATGCCTTGCTGAGTGTCAGCTGTGTTTATCTTAAGAGACCCAAATTTGAGTATAGGCAAATTAGTAGGTACTACATTCACTAAATTGAGACAAGATCATTATTATTTCAGCAGTCATCCTTTTTTTGGACATTTACGTTCGGTGATGTGCCGTGAGATTTTCCAAATGTAAAATGGGTGCTGTGCAGGCTAAAGGTTGGGAATAAGGAAACCAAAACATCAGAACAGCTCTAAGAACGATGCAGTGCAGTTCTCTAGGAATTACAACCACAATAATACAGATATTGTACAATGAATACATGGACGTCTCAAGCATTGTCTTTCTGAACACAGACTTTGTCTGGTTGTGATTTGAAAAAGTGCTTACCAAAGAGCAGAGGTTTCAGACTCAAAGTTCTCATTTCGTGGACTTTACCGGGAACTAATGACACCTTCTGAACATGTCCCACCTGGCAGATAAATATAAATGGATGGTGATTATTGTACGAACATTTGTTTGCGTGGTGCGGAATAATGTGTGGTAATACTAGCGACGCATCATGGCAGCACGGCGCTGACGAGTACTCACTCGGATGCCCTCGATGCGTGGGAGTGAAATGTCACGCGTCAACGGTGCCTTGGATGGCGGACGCGGCGACTGTGGGTTCTGCTTGTCGCTGCTCTGTGTATCGCGAGGAGGACCCGGCCTGGCGTCCTCCTGCCCGCTGCTGTAGTGCACGTACAAGAGGAGGACGATCACATTGATGATGTAGACGTGGAAGAACACCATCACCACCACGAAGTACGAGCGGGAGCACACACTGGTCTTCGGGCCGGGGAGGCGCTCGCCAGGCAGCCGGCCGAGCCGCGATGGCGCGCTGCCGGACGCCGTGCTGCTGGTGGTGTCCTCCGCCTCCTGCTTGGCGGTCATCGCGGCACTCAAGTAGTGGTTAACGGGCCGTCATCCGCGAGGTCCATCTGACAGATCAAATGGACATTTTCACGCCAAAAAATAAAATCCTTTGCTCGTCTGAAAACGAATGGTCATCATTGTGATGCCACTAGTTTCTACCACCGCAGTCGGTTTGTTTACACTGCAGCAATTCCCTTCGGCTGCGAGCGTAATGCGCATCCAGCACTGCGATGGTTGGATGCTCCCTTCTCAAAATTGGCCAACGCAGCCGATCCAGCGTCAACAAAGTTGTCTAATCACACTTTAGGACGAGAATCCCAGTAGTCTTCTCCATGTGCGAATATTGATACACAAGCAGTGCAGTGGCAAGAGCAACAGCGTGCCTGCGATGCAATGCTGACCTCTTGTGAATTGAAAAGATAACACATTTGTTTTGCAGATTCACGCTGGCAGAGGATAGTCGCAAACACATGCGACTTCGCCGTTTTGAGCTTCTGGGTTCAAATACGGCCTTCCTGTGTGCACTTTGCATGTTCTCCACGTGCTCCCGTGGGTCTTTTCCGGATACTCCGGATTTCATCCCACATTCCAAAAACACGCATTGGTAGGTTCAATTGCACAAATAGGCAGTAGCGGTGCTGGCTTGAATAGCGCCCAGTGCCCTATGCCAAGGGGGGCGATTAAACATTTTTTGCCTATATAAACTGGTCCCGAAAAAACATGTGGGGCAGTTTTACTTTGTTAATCCATACATTCCTCACATGTGACCCCCGAGAAAGGCACAGTAAACACCTGCATTTTTTTGCTGTTTTTGTGCTCAGGAGTAGCCGATTCTTTTTGGCAAGGAACTATGTTGAAGTGAGGGGAGTAGCTTCACTTAATCAGGCCTCAGCTTCTTTAGATCTGTCTATTAGGAGAGTAGTACTTTGGCGCCATCTTGTGGCATATATAGACAATTACAAATCTTTTTCAGTGAGCGCCAATTATTTTGCTATTCGTGGCTTGAACCCTACAATGTATTTGATATGTGCAGGCCATCAGACTTATGGACTAATAGACATTTAGTTTGTGAGACTTTAGGAAAGACTGTTTTGATTTCATTGTCACGTAAATATCAGCTATAATTTTTGGTTATGTTGAAAAATAATTCAATTACCACATACAGTAAAAGCTTTTCACGTGGGATAGGCACAGAGACCCCTGCCAAAAATACAAAAAACATAACCGATTGCCCCCAAAAAGGTTTATAATTGTCTATAGATGCCACAAAAGCATTATCCTCCAAATAAAGAGTGCTTTGGCCTCCTTCCCTCACACTTTATTCGGAATACCACTAGCGTTGTAGGCAGGACACGCTCTGCTGCAATATGATTGGCTGCACGAAACGCTCCGCTGCACTATGATTTGCTGCTGCATCCAGGTAGAACACGCCCTTCTGCTTCCAAACGGCAAATTAAGTATGCGTCTTCAGTGTGGCGGCGTTATTATAAATCCCACTAACCTCAACCCAGCCTAACCCTAATCCTAACCCATTTTTACCCACCATAGCCCTAACCATAACCAAATTTATTGTTTTTATTTTGCACAAATGTGATACATATTTGAAGTGGTCATCTTGCTACATTTGCGTAGCCTACTCATCCATAATGCAAGGAGCCAATCATATAGCAGCAGAGCGGGATTTGGGGGAGTGGGCTTCCTAATAAATGCCCCCTTCATGTCAACATACAGTAGGTCCCTTGCGACAAGCGGCCAAAAGATATAGCCAAAGTATTACTTTTCTATTACACAGGGCTTTGCCGCTATTTTAGGGCATTTCAGAAAGGGTACAAAAAACAGTGAATAGGCGATTTTTTTCCAGCAAATAACAGAGGAAAGATTGAATTCACATTCGGCAGGGGAACATTGTATTGCCAGAAGATATTTAGGTAGATTGGGATAACATTATTAAATGCTACTGCCCATCAAAATGCTTTTGTCATGGTTTTTCAAAAATAAGTTACAGCTGCTATGCGCTCTCATTTCAAATGAACATGTTTGGTTATTTGACACTCACACAATTTAAGTTGTGGATTTATTGTAGTTTGTCAGTCTTTGAAACACATGAAAAAATTATTAAATTTTGATGCTAAGTGTCATCAATTGAACTACATTATACAGTTTGATTTACAACCTTGTTTAGCTAGACTCTTTTTTAAAAGTTTAATTAGATATGGGTTGTTGGTTTTTGGTGCGATGTACGTTTTAAAATAGTAAAATGCAGTGAAATGCAAGTCTACTAAGTTGCACTAAAACTGCATGTCAATTTTCCACGTAAACAGGAAGTATCATACAATGCTAACCGTAACGCTAACAATGTCGCTCATGTTGCTGATGTTCGATCTATACTACGTCTGGGAAATTTGTTTGCCAATTGTGGATGCCACAAATCAGGAAGCAAGTAGGATAACTAAAGCAAAAATGCTAACTCCTTACATAATCACCGCCGGTGATCCACTTAGAATGCTTCATAAACAACTTGAGTGTTCTTTTTATACAGTGCCTAAGCACTATTGTCACCGGTATGTCGTTCTAACTAAAAGTGTGGGATTTGAGTCACATGACTTGAGTTGAATCAGACTTAAATTACTGATTTTAGGACTTTGGAAATGCTTTGCTAAAATTTATGAGTGACTCGACTTGATTTTGACTTGGTACACTATATTGCCAAAAGTATTTGCCCACCTGCCATGACTCACATATGAACTTGTGACATCCCATTCCTAATCCGTAGGGTTCAATATGAGGGTGGTCCACCCTTTGCAGCTACAACAGCTTCAACTCTTGCTTTGTTAGATGTTCTTCCATGTTAGAAATAAAAGAAATGTTTCCACAATGTTAGGAGCATGGAATTGTCCAAAATCTTTAAAAAGCTCTTTAGTTCCAGTGAAGGGGACTTTAAAGGATTCTTTAGGGGAACAGATTGGGGATGGCCCCTTCCTGTTCCAACATGACTGTGCACCAATGCACAAAGCAAGGTCCATAAAGAGATGGATGAGAGAGTTTGGTATGGATGAGCTTGACTGGCCTGCACGGTGTCCTATCCTCAACCCGATAGAACACCTTTGGGATGAATTAGAGCGGAAACTGAGACCTAGGCCTTCTCGTCCAACATCAGTGTGTGACCTCACAAATGCGCTTCTGGAAGAATGGTCAAAAATTCCCGACACACATTCCTGAACCTTGTGGAAAGCCTTTTCAGAAGAATTAAAGCTTTTATATGTAGCTGTAGCTGTGGACCGATGTCATATTAAACCTTATTGATTCAGAAGGGGATGTCATTTCAGATCATATGTGAGTCAAGGCAGTTGAGCGAATACGTTTGGCAATACAGTGTATTTCTGTGACTCGACCTGACTTAGACTTGAACTACATGAAGCAGATATATAGGGGAAGCTCCGAAAAAGATTACATTTGCATTCAAGGATTTTGTTTTTGATAAAATCAGGCAAAAGAGAATAGCAACATGGAAGGTTTGCGACTCAAAGATAAGAGACACAACAACTATGAGATCTAACTTCATCAGCCACTGTAAAACAGACAAAGGCATGTTTGGTGCGTTAACTTTGAAATTCAGCAAACCAATAGCTGGTCAAATATGAACTAAGCTTCATGTCGGTTATGCTTTTAATTGAGAAGACAAAGTAATAGACAATAAGAAGGGTGGTTTTGGAACATTTGAAAAAAAATAGCTTGTGAATGTGTTCAGACAAAGAACTCATGCTAGTACAGATACTGAGTGCAAAGTGGCTAAATATGCAAATATACTGTATATGGTGACTGAGCAAGATTTTATAACTTGACTTATTATTTGCTTAACCGAAATGATGGCTTGACTCGACTACCTTGAAATCTACAGAGGACTCGACTTGACTTGATTTTTGCCGCTGTAACTTGTGGTGGAAACTTAGTTAAGACTTGAGACACACTTTTGACCTGGACACATGTGACTTACTCCCTCTTCTGTTCATAATCACCACGGCCTTCTCTATTTTTATTGTTTGTTTTTGGTGTTTAATAATACCACCCTTCTCTCAAGTAGGGATTCATGTTAAAGTTACTACTGCATCTATTTTTTTAACTGTTTGGGTCAGTCCCTGTTGATGCACTGTGTGAAAAAGGGGTAATAAAGTCATAGTCAATTATTATCCCTCAAAAGTCATGACATTCTAAGAGGCCATGACTTAGAGGAGCATTGAAGTGATGGGTCTCAAAGTGACATTTTTTTTCCTCTGGCAGCAGTACAACACACATTTTTTCCCTTCTCAGAATACAACACACATTAATGTGCCCCATATGGGAAATATATTTTGTCATTTATTTTTTATCTATTTATTTATTTTAACCTATTTTCAAGCGTCAAGCATAGAATAGCAATACCTTCCTGGAACCACCACAGTGACTTTGTCTTTCCACCCCCGAAAGAAGCAATTTGTAAATTTGTCTAAGAATATATACTGTAGATGAGGTGGACAAATATTTGGGTATTCTTAAATTGTGATATTTTCCTCTCATTACTCAAGAAGGAAAAAGAATGAACAGGAGAGGCTGTTGCAAGCTATCTACGTTTTATTGATACAGAGAGTCAGAACATGTTCAACATGTAACGGTAACATGAAGTGGCAACAAGAAAATTATATTATATAACTCTTGCTGCATCACGCTGATTCCCTGCTCACTCCTCTGCTTCCTTGGTCTGCAACGACAGTAGTGTGGAGAAAACAATACACTGGTCAGATTTTGAGATCCGGTCAGATTAGGGAGTTTTAATTTGACAGGACCATTTTTTATTACCTTAATAATTTCACGGCTTTTTACCCTCAGCTTGTTGACCTGGGACTCAGCGATGTCGGCCCTCTCCTGAGCCTCCTCCATCTCGTGCTGAACCTTCCTGTACCTGGTCAGGTGAGAGTTGGCCTGCTCCTCCTGTATTAGAGGCCACAGTTCGGTTATAACTTTGCTCGCTGATTTAGAAAAGACTACAATATGAGAATCAGCAGGGATACTTACAGCCTCCTCTGACTGCCTCTTGTAGACCTTAACCTTCAGCTGGAGCTTGTCCACCAGATCCTGGAGCCTGTGAATATTCTTCCTGTCCTCCTCAGTCTGTTGTAATTGACATTACTCATCTTAAAACCACTCTTTTTGCCACTCCATGTGATTATGTATCTATTTACACGAGTTGAATTTGCATAAGTTGATGTTTCAACCTACCTGATAGGTCAGCTCCTTAACTCTTCTCTCATATTTGCGAACACCCTTGACAGCCTCAGCACCACGCCTTTGCTCGGCATCAACCTCACTCTCCAATTCACGAACCTTTCGGCGAAAGAGTTTCAATCTTGTCAAACCACAAATCTCCCGGAAGAAATTTTTTTTTTTAGTTCTTCAGGACAACCAACCCGAGCCTCCAGTTTCTGGAGCTGCTTCTTGCCCCCCTTCAGAGCCAGAGTCTCAGCCTCATCCAGGCGGTGCTGCAGGTCTTTGACTGTCACTTCCAGGTTCTTCTTCATCCTCTCCAAGTGAGAGCTGGTGTCCTGCTCCTTCTTCAGCTCCTCTGCCATCATGGCAGCCTGAAAAGAAATACTCACTTCACTTATTTGACTATTCAGTGTTCATCTGAAAAGGGTAAAGGCAGGTTTTCTTTGTCTTTCATTTTCTTAAATTTGTAAAATTATGACAACAGTGGAAGATTAAAAATTCAAAGTTGAGTTTTTTCTGTATTGCAACAAGGTGACTCACATCAGTGATAGCCTTCTTGGCCTTTTCTTCAGCATTTCTTGATTCCTGCACAGCATCTTCCACTTCACCCTGGACTTGGACAAGATCAGCTTCCAGCTTCTTCTTGGTGTTAATAAGGCTGGTATTCTGAATAAAGAATTTTAATTGCCTAAGAGTCGGTATCCAGCTATACAACTGTTTCAATTTTGGCTTGTATTTATTACTTGTGTACCTGAGAGTGCAGCAGTGTCACACGCTCACTGGCATCAACCAGCTCAGCTTCAGCCACTTTGCGACTTCTCTCCGTCTGCTCCAGAGTAGATCTCAACTCCTCGATTTCAGCCAGCATCAGGTTGTTCCTGCGCTCCACCATGGCAACCTGCTCTCTCATTTCCTCCTGACCTCTAATTGCCTCATCAAGGTGCAGTTGAGCATCCTATATGAATGTTAAAAGAGAAGGTTCAGTCTAGGTTAAACAAGACTATCTTTAACCATGAATAAAATAGGATGTCTCTACCTTGAGTTGTCCCTGGACGTTCCTCAGCTGTTTCTGGGCCTCAGCTGCCTGGCGGTTGGCATGGCTCAGCTGAATCTCCATCTCATTCAGGTCTCCCTCCATCTTCTTCTTGATTCTCAGGGCATCATTCCTGCTCCTGACCTCAGCATCCAAAGTGGTCTGCATGGATTCGATCACCCGCTGACTGTTTCTCTTGATCTGCTCCATCTCCTCATCCTTCTCTGCAAGCTTTCTGTCGATCTCGCCCTTGACTTGGGTCAGTTCAAGCTGAACTCGAAGAATCTTGGATTCCTCATGTTCAAGTGTTGCCTTTACAAAACAATGAAAAAAAGTCAGTTTTTGCTGTGTCATTTTAAAAATTTCCATGAATCATACCTCTGCCTCTTCAAGTGAGGACTGCAGTTCAGACTTCTCAATTTCTACGATCTTTTTGCCTTTCTCCAGTTCATGAATGATTTTTCCAGTTTGACTAATTTGGTCCGTTAAATCGGAGATCTCCTCTGTAGTAAAGCCACGAAGAAATTATGTCACACTTCAAAGCATACTACAAAATAGAGTCATGCGCAAATACAATTGTTTTCACCACAGTATTCTGTTTTTTGTTTATTACTGTGACGATGTAAAGTTTCCAGAATGGGGCGCACCTACTTAACCTTATCAACTTTGTAAGAAAAAAATACTGAGGTGACTAGTAAACCAAAATTAGAGAATATTAAAATTAGTATTATATAAATATTTTCACTCACGTTGGAGATTTTTGTTCTCCCTCTTCAGGGTCTCTAGATGGTCCATAGCTTCTTCATAAGAATTCTTCATCTTGAACATTTCAGTGCTGAGAGAGCGGGCCTCCTTCTGAGCTCCCTCCAGTTCTGCCTGGGTCTCTTCATATTTCTGCTTCCACTCAGCAAGAACCTGAAAACATTTAAAAGACACATTTATTAATAGTTTGTTTGACTGCACCAGACATCATTTAAAAACTGACCTTGTCAAAGTTCCTCTGCTTCTTGTCAAGGGCAGCAGCCAGAGCGTTGGCTCTCTCCACATCAATCATCAGATCTTCCACTTCACAATTAAGTCTCTGTTTGGTCTTTTCCAGGGAGGCACATTTTGCGTTCACTGCTTCGATGGACTCCTCTGCATCCTGGAGACGCTGGGCAAGCTTTTTCCTGTTAAGAGTATTTCATGCAAATATCATGAAAATGAAACATTACTTATGTGACCAATTGTGAGGTTGTCATGGCTTACTTTGCTTCCTCAAGCTCCTCAGTGCGCTGAATAGCATCCGTCTCATATTTGGTTCTCCATTGAGCCACCTCGCTGTTGGCCTTGGACAATGCCCTCTGGAGCTCTGCCTTGGCCTCCACTTCCTCCTCATACTGCTCTCGGAGCAGGTCACAGTCATGACGGGAGGACTGAACAGCGTGGGCCAAGGCGTTCTTGGACTTTTAACAAGAGACATTTTTATCGAACATTTGAAAACTCAGTTAGTGCAGTTTCACTCATACAAACTTGAAAACCTTTAATCTGAATGTTCACATACTTTAACTTCCTCATCAACGTGCCTCTTGAGCTCTTCAATCTGCTGGATGTTAGCCTGCTTGCTCCTTGTCAGCTGAGAGATAAGGGCCTCTTTCTCCTCTAGCTGGCGACTGATCTCGCCTAAGGGAAAACATTGGTTTTGATCAATATCTGTCTTCCTTGAATCAAACATTAGTATGGCTATAGATGTTATAGTTGTCTCTCACCGTGTTCTGTTTGCAGTCTTGCCCTGTGGAGGCCAGTGTCATTAAGCTGCCTCACATGTTCATCATTTTTGGACTTCAGCTCACTCAGTTGATCCTCAAGTGTACGGCACATTTTCTCCAGATTAGTCTAAAATAGAATTTAACAGGGAGCATTGTAAATTGAGGAGTCATTGCCAAACTAAAAAATAGTATATGTTGACTAAGCAGCCAATCAACTAAATGGTTGTGGTTAACCTTTGATTTGGAGATATTCTCCATGTTGCTGCTGAGGTCATCGATCTCCATCTTGTATTCACCCTTCTCCTTCTCCAGCTTCTGTTTGACACGCTGAAGGTTATCGAGCTGCTCCCCGAGTTCAGCCACGCTGTCAGCCTGCTTCTTGCGGAGAGCTGCAGCAGTGGCCTCGTGCTGGAGGGTGGACTCTTCCAGGTCACGACGCAGCTTCAGGAACTCGGCCTCGCGCTTCTTGTTCATCTCGATCTGAACAGAGGTGGCTCCACCGGCCTCTTCGAGTCTCTCACTGATCTCCTCAAGTTCCCTGGAGAGATCAGACCTCTGCTTCTCCACCTTGGCGCGAGCGGCCCGCTCAGCTTCAATCTCCTCCTCCAGCTCCTCAATACGGGCCTGTTATTTGGATTCACAAAATGAAAAAGTAGTGCATCAGGGTTGCCACCACAACGGTGAGTTTACCATCCATGAACCAACCTGAAGTTCTTTGGTCTTCTTTTGATGCTGAGCACTGAGGGATTGTTCATCCTCAATCTTGCTAAGAAGTTGGCTTGACTCAAAGTCCTTCCTGTGTAACGATACAACTTCATCTAGTATGCTTTGTAAATCCTGAATTAGGTAAATCACAAAAGCAACTGTAGATTTGAAGGGTATCATCATCATCACAATTATGCTGTTTCCTGTCATAATCTAAGATCGAGTTTGGTAGCCAGTGGGATACATTGTGGCCTGTGACCAGCATTGTATTTTTTTTTTAGGTTACATACTATTCTTAAACAACAAAGAAATACAATTTTTTTTCATTCTTATTAATTAATTATTTCAACCACGAGTGTCAGCTTTCCCTTACTTCTTGAGTTTCTCATCGGACTGCTGCTTGTCATTTTCCAGATCCATGATGGTCTCATGGGCCAGCTTCAGATCTCCTTCCAGCTTCCTCTTGGATCGCTCAAGATCCATACGGAGCTTCTTTTCTTGCTCCAGGGATCCTTCAAGCTGTTTTGCGTGAGGTGTAATATTATTATTTATATTATTATCCATCCATTCATTTTCTGTACCGCTTATCCTCACTAGGGTCGCAGGCTTGCTGGAATATTATTATTATTAACATTATTGCTATCTATCATGACATACATCATCCACTTGCTGTTCCAGCTTGGTCTTGGCTTTGGTCAGAGTGTTGACTTTGTCTTCCTCTGCTTGGAGGTCATCCAGGGTCTGCTGATGGGCCTCTTGGAGGGCTTTCTTCTCTTTGGTTAACTTTGCAATGGACTCATCTAGAGTGGCCATCTCCTCAGTCAAGTTTTTGACCTGCACAGGTTAATTCATGTTAATTTAAATGAGTATAGTGTTCTGAATCAATTGTGTGAATAAAGTTAAAAAAGTTGCAAAGAGCAAATCTTCGAACCTTGTTCTCAGTGGCATGCTTCTCCTTCTCAACTTTAGCCAGGGTAAGCTCCAAGTCATCAATGTCTTTCTTCAACTCGGAGCACTCGTCCTCCAGCTTCCTCTTCTTCGCTGTCAGCTCAGCGTTCACCTCCTCCTCATCCTCCAGCCTCTCAGAAGCCTCTTTGACTTTTGCCTCAAGCTGGATTTTGGCCTTGATAAGACCCTCACATCTTTCCTCTGCATCGGCAAGGGTTTCACTGTCCTGGTGTCACAATGATACACAATTTTAACAAATATTTAATTGTAACGTAAATAAATAGACAAATAATGAAATAAAAAACTTAATGTTTAACATACAGACTGAATCTGCAGCTGCAGGTCGTTCTTCTCCTGCAGGAGAGAAACCATCTTCTCCTCCAGTTCCTTCTTCTTGGCCAACGTCTTTGCCAAGTCCTCCTTGGTTTTTTCAAACTCCTCTTTCATGTTGGCCATCTCCTTTTCAGTTTCTGCACTCTTCAGCATAGGCTTAATCTTGAAGTATAGCTTCATCCATGGCCAGTGTTTGACATTCGTGAATGAGCGGATGTTGTACTGGATGGAGTAGATGGCCTCTCTGAAAACAGTAAACAAATAGAAATCAATAGTTAGAATGAAGCTATAGATAATGTATTTTACTTAATGATGCCATCAATCTAAATATCTCGTACCTTCTCTGCATCATCTTAACAAACTCCTTTCTCATGACGTAACCTCTGCAGAGAGCCTGTGTCATGGTAACCAGGATAGCAAGTTTTTCATCTCGCATCTCTTCAAGTGTTCCCAGCAGACCGGCTTTGAAGAACACCTGTAAGACAGCGGTCATGCAATAAAGGATGCGTTAGATAAATTACTCCAAACCAACCAAAAATTATTTATTTTCTCCAACTAAAGTATTGTTGTTAATCTATCTAGCGACATATACTGACTGGCAGAACAAATAAAAAGTCCTCCACTGGATGATGGAAGATACGGAATTAAACCTTTTGTTGCATTTTTTTTTTGGTGGTGTGCCATGAGATTTTTCTTCTGATTAAATATCTGCCGTGGCTAATAAAGTTTGGGAAATCCAGTGTTAAACTGTGTTGAGGAGTTTATTTTTATGTTCACCCCCAGAAAAACATACATACCTTTGTGTGCCCAAATTTGTACTGAGTCTGGTCAACATCAATAGAGCTCAAGAGTTTCTCTGAAGCCTTTTTGTTGTCAATGAATTGTCCCTCAGGAATCACACTGGCATTCAACACTTTGTATCTAATTTGAAGGAAGTTGATGGTTAGTTTTCGTAATTGATGAAATTCCCATAAATGCGTAAGACATGCCTGATATTCATCACTACCTCTGCTTAAAGTCACCATAGAGGATTCTGCTGGGGAAACCCTTTCTGCAAATTCTGATGCCCTCCAGCACACCATTACATCTCAGCTGATGGATGACCAGGAAGTTTTCCATCAAACCTTGAAAAATGAGTTTTGGACTTATTGTACTGTACCCCTAATGTAATTCTAATATAAGAGATACTGTACCTGGAGTCTTTGACTCATTTGGAATCAAACAACGCACAAAGTGAGGATGGGTGCTTCTTAAATTGGTCATCAGCTTGCCCAAATTCTCCTGAAATGTGAAAAAGGTAATTTTGATGCATAAGTTGTGGAAGCCATAGTATTTGACACATAAATATTTGAGGTGTGACACTAACTCTGAAAAGAGCTGAAACAGTCTGGAAAGAGCCACCCTTCTTCTTCTTGCCCTTTTTGCTACCACTGTCAGCTGTAATTTGAACATGACATTATGTTTTTATCGACCAGTGTATTGTAACAAGCCAGAAACACAACATGTATAGTTTGATGACACATGACTTTACCCTCAGCTCCGGCATGTGCGGCATAGAGGTGAGCTAAAAGCTTGGCACCCGACTTCTGGTAGAGCTGAACAACTGAGTCATTCAGGGGGTCCTTGTTCTTGTCCAGCCAGCCACTGACATTGTAGTCAACAGTGCCAGCATAGTGAACAAGGGCGAAATGAGCCTCAGCTTTGCCTTTGGCAGGCTTTGGCTTCTGGAAGGGGGCACTTTTACCAAGATGCTGGTCATACAGTTTGTTCTTCAAGGTTATGTCTGAAGCCTTGGGGAACATGCACTCCTCTTCAAGGATGGAGAAGATGCCCATTGGCTGTGATGACATTTTGTCTCTTACTATTGTATCAACACATTTATTTCCAAGTAGTGATGTTTTTCTTGTATACCTTCTCAATAAGCTCAATGCAAGCAGCCAAGTCCATGCCGAAGTCAATGAACTCCCATTCAATTCCTTCTTTCTTGTATTCCTCTTGCTCCAGGACAAACATGTGGTGGTTGAAAAACTGTTGCAGTTTTTCATTGGTGAAGTTGATGCAAAGCTGCTCCAAGCTGTTGAACTGAAAGATTAAGAAAACATCAACATCAGCTTTGAAGTGTACCTAATTATGACTTAAGCTTGGATGTATTATAGCGTATGAGTACTTACATCAAAGATTTCAAAACCAGCAATGTCCAAGACACCAATGAAGAAGCTTCTGGGCTGCCTGGTGTCCAGCATCTCATTGATTCTGACCACCATCCACAAGAACATTTTCTCATAGACTGATTTGCTCAGGGCTGAGACTGAATTGTGAACCTTAAATGATAAGGAAAGGGTGTTATGGTGAAGTTAGGGATTGTCTATTCATTTAAATACATTATGTCAATTGTATTTGTGAAAGTTCTTTTCCCTTCCACTTCTTATACCTGTGGCACAGTCTGGCCTTTTGTCACATATTCATTCCCAACCTTCACCCTGGGATAGCACAGGGCTTTGAGCAAGTCAGCAGAGTTCAGACCCATGAGGTAGGCGATTTTATCTGCCACTGAAAGTGAAAAACAGTAATATTTAAAAATCAAAATGAAAGGAAACAAACACTTTTATTTCCTACCCTCAGTGCCATCGGGCTCAGCCTGCTCCTCTCTTTGCTTCTGCTTAAACTTCATGTTTCCATGATGCATCACAGCTCCAGTTAGCTTGTACATTACTGCCTTTTCTTCTGCGGTGAATCCCAAAATGTCAATGGCAGTCTGGAATGAAAAACGCATGTAGTTAGGATACCAGAAGCTAGCAATATTTTGATACAATCCAATAGAAATCTAGCTCATCCACAATATACTATGGATGTGTGAATTGGAACTCATCCTAACACCGTGGCTCAGATATTGAACAATTCTATTGAACTCTCGAATAGAGGGACATTGTGTATTTCCAACTTTATGAGCCATCAATGTAGTGTGGCTGTTACACAAACTAATACAATGGTAATTAGCAATGTGCCTATGCCTGAATAGCTATACTCACATCAGTTGCTACAAATTCTTCAACATCATTGATACTCTTGACAGTGATTTCACCTTGACTGACCATTGGGTAGTCATATGGATTTGTGGTGATCAGGAGTGCCTCTGTAATAAGCATGGATGTTAGTATACAGTATATGTGTATGCAGCAGCGGACTCAATGCTAGTAAAGTTAATATTATTCACTAATCCCCACCAAGAAGATCGGGTTTGTGGCCAGTCATGAGCTGATAGAAGATGTGGTAGCTCCTCTCAGCTGACAGTTGGAAAGTAACACGAGACTTCTCCAGCAGGTCTGTATGGATTCATGTAAAAGAAGAAAATGATTCTCTACAGTACATTAATGGACTCGATACTGTGGGAGTTTTCAATAATAGCTTACATGTTTCAATGTCAGCTGAAGCCAGCTTGCCAGTGGATCCAAAATGAATCCTGATGAATTTACCCTATGTAGAAACCAATTCACGTTTTCTTTAGTCAGATATTATAGAATTGTATTGTGATTTAATACATTATTTTATAAAATAAATATTGAGCAAAGAAAAAACTTACAAATCGTGATGAATTGTCATTCCTCACAGTCTTGGCGTTACCATAGGCTTCTAGCAAGGGGTTAGCTGCAATGATTTGATCTTCCAGGGATCCCTGGAGAAGAACTCAAAGTTATCAGTCACACACAAAACATATAGTGACTGCTTGTGATTGCGTAAGTGTCAGGTTTCATCAGAAATGTATTCATCACTCTTCACCTGCATTTTGCCAGAAACATGGTCAGACTTCTTTCCTCCAGCCACTGCGATGGTCGCAAAGTACTGGATGACACGTTTGGTGTTCACAGTCTTTCCTGCACCGGATTCTCCACTGGGTTACAAAATGCATTCAAAGGCATTTCATAAAAAATGACAGGAAAATAAGAGTAGTTGCCAAGTAATAGACCTTTGTTTGCACTTACGTAATCAGGATTGACTGGTTTTCCTTATCTGTAAGATATCAAAAAGGTTTACAACAATTTCTATAAAGTATCTGATGTGTTGGATTGAAAAAAAAATAAAAAATAAAAAAATAAAATAAATAAAACCATACAAAAAAACTGAGCCAAAAAAACATGCCTTTTAAAACCGTCTCTTGAAATAAACATTGGATGATCACTAAACTTTCCAAAAGAAGCTGTCATATCAAAGTAATGTACCTTGAAGCATGAACTGATAGGCGTTATCAGAGATGGAGAAGATGTGAGGTGGGGCCTCAATCCTCTTTTTGCCTCTGTATGCTTCTACGACAACTGTGTCGTACACTGGAAGCCACTTGTAGGGGTTCACAGTGACGCAGAACAGCCCGGAGTAGGTCTGGAAAACCATGTGATATGTTAAAAATGATTGATGTCAAGTCAATTAACAAGGGATCCATTGTCTCTTTTGTACGGAACTCACATAGATCATCCATGCTGCATAGCGCTCTTTGAGGTTATACAGCACAGAAGGCTCGCTGAGGTGGGTCATCATGGCCATGTCCTCAATCTTGTCAAACTTGGGTGGATTCATAGGGAAGATGTCATCCTCCTTTACAGTGAGACTCTGCCAAAGAGACACAAGTGCAAGAGCGTTAAATTGTGTGCCTAAGCAAATTAGATTTCACTGAATGAAACGTGGGTTAAGATCTAACTGTAGCTTTTGGATTTAATTATTTTCTTTGCATAAAGTTAACCAAGGAGATTTTTGTTGCAGTGCAGATTCTTCTTCAAACTGTTTGTTTACATTTTCTTTTCTTTTACTCTCACCTTCCCATTGAGCGTTTCCACGGTGGCTTTACCACCCTCTTTCTTCACCAGTTTGCCCTTGAGATACATCTCAGCGGGTTCAGCCACATAGTAGGCTGTTTTGGCATCAAAAGGAGTGTTTTGAGCTTCAATTCGCTCACGTTCTGTCTTCCGGAGGTAAATGGACGCTGGGCCAAAACATTCCATTTCTTGGTCGCCCATGATGACCTTTTACTACAAGCAATAAACACAATATTAAAAGTCATTCATTTAATCAACAAAGTAGTTAGATAGTTCAAATCTTCAACAATGAAGAAAAGTGGGGCTCTTGTGCTGGCTAACCACACTACACAACAGCAGTTTGTGCTTTGAAACAATAGTTGAAAGTCATGGCATGATTATAACATTTCAAAGCATAGTACTTACTAGTAAGTAGATTATTTTGTATACTCCAAATGCATAGCTGATTTACCTTTGAGGACACCACCACGTATGAAGAAATTCTGGGAGGCTTCAGAGCAGACTGTGAAAAAAAATGTAGCACAGGTATAGGGAGGTTTGCAGAGCCTTTTTACAATATACAGTTTACCTGCATGATACTTCAAGTCAAATGGATTTTTTTGTTGTCATTTATTAAAAATCTTTTATCTTTAACTCATATGTATTCTTGTCCACTTTACAGAATTATTGATTGGACATAAATTATAACTGGATGTTTTACCAGCCTTTTTGTAACATAATGACTGTAGACATAGCTTAGCTTTTGAGCAACCTACCTTCGATGGACGTCTGTCATAGACGGATGCTTAGGCTGCCTTTTATACAGTTGGACAGGATGCCATCACATGTACCTTGCTCTATTTGGTCATGCTGCTTGGCATGCCACTTGAGAAGTAGTTCTTACATCTTGCTGCCATATGAAATATTTATATATCTACCTTGTTATATCCATAACAGGGTTTGGGTTAATCTCAAAAGATGTAAGTATGTACTTTGATTATATAGGATAAAAGTATTTGCTGAAGAATTGGTTGCAATTGTTGTGTCTTACTGAGAGGAGGCAATCATGTAAAATATAAAATTGTTCACTTTTGAATTAAAAATACAATGTATGTAAATGGTATAAATGTAGTATATTGTTGGTGAAAACCGCCTAGTCTACAATTCAACTGTAGATTCTACTTAAGGTTAAGTGAGCAGTTGCAGACAGGCCGGAGGTGTGACTGATAGCTCTGTTTAATGCTCTCTGGCACAACAGTGGTCCCTTGGTATGCATTGCAGGAGCTATGAAATATCACCCGTATACTGTTTCAGAGTCCATACAAGTCAGAAATTATTAAAACTGAATCAGTGCCATTGAGCTCTGAAGAAAAGAGGGATTGCCAAGGGATTAATTGTCACGACAGTGCCAACAGCTATTTTCGTTTCTTCCTCTTAAGGGACGCACAAGGCGGTCACAGACAATCCCTAAATGTAACGGAACTGAGTGATGCATTACAGTTGCACTTTATCGAAGTATTTTAGGTTAAATTTTGTGAGTACCCTCTGATTTCTTTCAACATGCGCTAGGTATAGGCGATGTTGTCAAAGATGGTCTCAGTAACCCAAGGGTTTTTGCTAAGAGTGGGGCACTCAACCAGCACAAGTGAAAACGGTGTGGAAACACACATGGGACTGCTGCCTTTGCAAAACGGATCAACTTACAGCAGTGAAAAACAAGAAGAAATTCTAAAGGGGTTACCCACAAGATATACTGAGCTTCTGTCTTCAATATATATGTGTCACACGATATCCACTCTAAAATCTTGCGTCTTATTAGGGCAAAACTCAAATATAGCACTGGGCCGGTGTTGATGCTTAAGCCAAAGCCACATGCCCAAGAGGCTTATTGTGTTTTTATGGCCTTTTGATCTTTGTCTGACAGTTTCTTTATTTGTCAAGGAGCAACAACTGTGTTAAGGATAACTAACCAAGGTGAGTGGTGAGCAGCATTCCTTTCTTATTTGACGGTAATATAAATTTTTAACACTGTAATTACAACATTTTTAATTCAAACACAGGTGTTTTTTTTTGGGGGGGGGGGGGGGGGGGGGGGGGTGTTTCTGAGTTGTATGACCTAGCTGTGCCCTAATATTGAATGTCGATTCTACACAAAATATGTCTGGGCATCCATTTTTATCAAGTAATTTCAATCAGTCTGTCATTCGGTTACCCTTTTTTTGGATTTGTATGCTTGTCTCGATTGGGCAGTCATTGAGACACTTTTGAATACAAATGAAAAGAATAAACATACGAGACAATGTTTTTTTTACATAAATGATTCATATTATTATGTTTAACAATATCTCATGATTAAATGAGTTGGTTGTTGGATATTGACCCTGGCTAGATGTCCATCTTGTGGCGGCTCTCTTCGGATTAGTGTGTGAAAAGACGGGAGCTTAGAGGGTGAGGGGGTGAGGAGGTGCGGTCTTACTTGATACTTTGAAGGCTGCTGCTCGATATAGATGACAACTGGCCTCATAGTGCGACCGGCTTGTTTAAAATAACACAGATTGCCCATATGACAGTTTGATAAAACAAGTCAGTCAATTGAATTCATTCTTGAGAATGAAACACCTCTTAATTATTACACTCACAGATGGTTTGGTTTGCTGCCTGTCACCGACGATCTGTCGGAATGATCTGTGTGTATATGACTTTTTTGTTGAGGGTCAACGGCATCTTTATAAACACCAGAGGGGCGTCAAATGGCAGAAATACAAACAGACGTCTAATGTTACCAGCTTCTGTTATCAAAATGCTGTGGCGCCATAACATAGCACCTTAACACTCAGAATGATTATGTACTAAGCAGTCACACATGCTACTGTAAGGAGCTTTTTTACAATGCAAAACCTATAATATTTTAAGCCTGTTATGTATTTCCTTTTTGTATTTTTTTTCTTAGTTAGGTTGTAAAGAACTGCTGCAGTTCCTTGTTCAGAAGAAAGTCAGACAGAGCATCGCAACTATAAACACTGACAAACGTATGGATATTTATTTGATTATTAGGATTTATATTTGGAACTCCTTGCTGGATCTGTCCAACCTTAAACTGAAAATTGTTCTTTTTCTTTTGTAATTATATGCTATTTCCCCATAGTGATGCCTCGAGATACGAGTGACCCGACCTGACGTTTTTCAAGACACAAGCCGCCGTTTGGTGTATTTTTTATTTTTTGTTTGCTATGACTTGTGAGCAAAAACGTGAGATACGAGCGGTGTATGGTGTCAATGAACTCAACTTCACACACTTAACAAAGAGCAGCTGTTTGACAATTATTTTTCAAAAAGAGGCTTTAGTTTGCAAATTACCACTCCCTATTAAAGTTGATTATCAAAACTAAACAAAAAGAGATATACACGTGTATTTAAAACAACCACATTGCGTCAACGGATATTTGAACACAAACGGTGGAGCAACACATGTAGACAGATGATAGAACAATCCTCACAGGCATATACAATGGGTAGGGAAAGTATTCATACCCCGTTAAAGTTTTCACTCTTTTTTTCTATTGCATCCATTTGCTAAAATCCTTTAAGTTTTTTCCCACATTAATGTAAACACAGCACCCCATATTGACAGAAAAACAACGTAATTGTTGACAACGTAAATGGCTGCAATATTACAAAGAGTGAAAAATGTAAGGGGGTCTGAAAACTTTCCGTACCCACTGCATTCTTTATCCTGTGCGAAAAACGATTAATTTTACAGCAGTGTACTGATGATCTGAGACCAGCTCCATGTACACTATATCCAAATGCCTGTATTATTTTGCCCCCTTGGTGGCCAAGGCACACACACCACAAGGAGCACCACAATTCTTTCATTTCAATGTGGAAAAATGATTTGAGTGTTTTGAGTTACCAGCGTGGTCACTGAACGAATTAAACTGGTAACTCAAGGCACCACTGTAGTCAGTACGAAACTGCAGAAAGTATCAGGTGTGTCTTGGGGGTCAGGTTTCTATTTCAACTGATGAATTTTTCTGGTATTACACTTTGAATACGTTTTACATAGTAAATAATTATACTTTATAAAATAGTCAATATTACAATATGATATGTGTTACAAGAAATGTTAGATTATTCGACATACTTTTACAGGCCTTTGTCACTGACTAAAGTACAGTTCTCTGTTGCTTTCTTTCCCCCGTAGTTTTCTGGATGCTGCTCGGTTGTCTTCACATGGATTAAATTAACTTCAAAAAATTCTGTCCAACTCCTCGCTAACTTTTAAATTTCACCTTCCGCAACACTACGCTCTTGTCAGCGTACATCAGATTGCTTTTTTCCAACCCCTCCCAGTTTTTTTTCCAACCCCTCCCTTTGTTTCGGATTGCTTCCGACTGCAAACGGCAGCACGTCCACCGTGAACTTTACACATGCCATGTGAGCTGTGCAGACGTTCTGTGTTATGGTAAAGATATTGACTGTCCCAATGGTGGTATCAGAAATAGTAACAATAATTACAGCCTCTGAGTGGCACCTAATGTTTTTTTTTCCTAATGAGAAGAAAGTAGGTGTGGTGCAGCATTTTTTCTTTATTGAAACCCAGTGATTAATTGAGACATGGTGTCTATTAGAGCAGAGGTCACTATTTGAGGAAATGGTGTTTTGTTTTACTCAATTAATTGAAACGCATGCATACTCTGTTCAACAGAAATGACTGTAAAATAATTGTATTTGCTTCAGTGGTATATTTCTGGATTCTAGATTTTTGTTGTTGTAATTTTATGAAAGGAACTATAACATTCAACTGCCCCAGGGTGGTTTAATGGTTTAAGTCATTGGTCACTAACAACTGCCACAGATTTAAAAAAAAAAAAAAGTAAAAAAAACAAAAAACAAACTTCATGCTGTTGAGTAATGTCACTGTCATTACAAATAATAAACTAAAGATTCTTACCACAAAATGGACAGAATTCCATCCCTGTTTCAACAACAACAAAAACTGAATAGACAAACATCAAATATGTAACTGCAATTGTGGTGACAAAGTCAAACTACAACAGTTCACTCTTTTGGTGCTTCAGGTTATTATCACTAATCAAGCAAGCTACATTGCTGAGATATTCTTCTTCTTCACAATTCAATGCAAAATAATGTAGTATAATTTATTTAGCATACTTTACGGATACAGAAAAGTAATAATGCATCTCTGCAAACTGCAACCAATGATAATCAACATATTGTTCAGTGACTCCCTCTTTGACCATAACAATCAAAACTGGACGTTGTTGTCTAATATCATCCATGACTGCACTTACCTTGTTTTTTAAGTATTGCATCTTCTCCAAAGAACTGCAGATGTATATGCAGTCATCATGCTTATCAAAATGAGGAGACAAAGGAAACATAACTAATTTGACTACTTTTACTACCACTACTAAAATTC
The DNA here is from genome assembly GCF_024500275.1 of Phycodurus eques. Taxonomy (NCBI): domain Eukaryota; kingdom Metazoa; phylum Chordata; class Actinopteri; order Syngnathiformes; family Syngnathidae; genus Phycodurus; species Phycodurus eques. The sequence goes on from NC_084534.1 coordinate 21,154,674, forward strand.
TACTCCTAAAGATGTGACGACCGAGACACAATTTGGATAACCTGAACCAAGAATAGGGAGCTTCGCAGACTGGACACTTTTCCTCCGGGGTCTGTGGTGCTGAAATACAGCTGGCATGTAATTAACCGAAGCCTTCAGTGAATTTATAAACAATTGGAAGAGTAACCACTTAGGCATTTGTGAATTGTGGACGCTATTTGCGTTAAGTCCCAATAAGACTGTATAGAAAGTCCAGACATATAGAATAACAACTTTTATTGCAACCTAATCGCAACACATGGGAATATTTGTACAGCCTTTTTGGTGTCATCTTTCTTTCGGAGAGAAAGCACAACAGCATAATGTACCATAATGGGATCTTAAATTAGCCTCAACCAAGCTCTTGGCTGCTCTGTGCAAGAGATGTTTAAAACAATGTCACTGCCAAATGTCTGTTTGATGCGATAGATGCGTTCATTTGTTGGTCAGAATGAAGAAGACGACATGAACAATGGAAAGGCTGTAAGTACATAAAGATTGCAAGTAATACCAGAGAGTAATAACCTCTCTGCTTTTATACTCAAATACAATAGTATTTCAAATTATTCAAATTGTGAAACAAAATCATGCAGAAACAGCAATATAGGATTATTAGAACACAAAGTCTGTTCACACTCTTGTGTATTTTTTTTTCCTCGACAGGAATTTGTAGTTTAGTTTTTCTTTCAGATGGCTTCTCTACCTCATCATCACAATTGGCGCGATGATGAGGTAGGGAAGCCATCTGATACCATTCTTCCAAGACAAGTCATTGACCTAAACAGGAGAGCTGCTCCTCCTTGGTGGCCAAAGATAAGGGTATAAAGGTCCAACGCTCGGGCTCTTCCAAAGGTTTGGACTGATAGGCTGCCGACCAAGGTGAGTGTTCTATTATTCTTTTCCAATGAATTTTGACTGGATATTTACAACCACAAACTCGACTGAGGCTTGCAACTTTATTTTATTTTTTTCTATTACAGTACTTTACTATCTATAGTACACAACAGCTGCATCACTGCAAGATAAAGGTGCGTTAGCAATGATTGGTGACCTTTTTTTTTTAAAGTAACTCATCAGTAAATATCTGAGCCATTCATCCACTTGTATTTTTTTCTCAAAGAGGCACCATGAGCAAGGATCCAGAAATGGAGTGTTTTGGCCCGGCATTCATTTACCTCCGGAAGCCAGAACGGGAGAGACTTGAGGCTCAAAACACTCCCTTTGACGCCAAAACCGCCTTCTTTGTGGCTGAACCTACCGAGATGTATGTGAAGGGCAAACTGGTGAAAAAGGAGGCAGGCAAAGCCACTGTGGACATCAAGGGTGGAAAGGTAAACCGATGGTTGCCTCAAATACAGTAAAATAATATATTAGTCATTGTATGCGCATATTTGTGCGTTTCATGCTTTTTGTTTTCTCGTTTTGTGACAGAATATCTTGTGTCTCTTTGGCAGAGTCTCACTGTTAAGGAGGAGGACATATTCCCCATGAATCCACCAAAGTTTGACAAAATTGAGGACATGGCCATGATGACCCACCTCAGTGAGCCTGCTGTGCTGTATAACCTCAAAGAGCGCTATGCAGCGTGGATGATCTACGTGAGTCGGAACGATTTGACACTCCCAGTCGCCGGAGGATGTGTTTCGGTAATAAACCCGTCTCTTTCAACAGACCTACTCCGGGCTGTTCTGCGTCACTGTGAACCCCTTACAAGTGGCTCCCAGTGTACGACACAGTTGTCGTAGCAGGATACAGAGGCAAAAAGAGGATTGAGGCTCCACCACACATCTTCTCCATCTCTGACAACGCCTATCAGTTCATGCTCCAGGGTATCTTTTAGCATCATTTAGTATCATTTATCTACAGTTGCACCTTCTAATCTATTTTGAGTTAACATTGTATCGTTAAAGATCACAAGGGTTTTTTCAACACTTTAGATTGGTTAATATTTTGTAAAAAAAAAAAAATAGCAGACCCATTTGGGAACGGACCAATAGTATCTATTTAACTGAGAAAATTGGGTATATATAACGTTTCCGCCCAACAGCAACGATATGTATAGTAACAGAAGCGTCTCCTCAAAGGGACCTGACTGTAGTACAGCTAAATAAAATGTAACATGATTGTTAATGAAAAATGAACTGACCTGCGTAACTTCATTCTCTCAACAGATCGGGAGAACCAGTCAATTCTGATTACGTAAGTGGCTTTTTTTTTTTTTTTTTTTTTAAAGCTTATTTTGATATACACTACTGATACATTATATGGACTAGAGTATTCTACAACATTGTGGAGTGTGTTGTGGGAATATTTGTCCCTTCCGGTGTGGTTCATCCCACTGGAGTTTGATTGGGATGAGGTCAGTCCTCTCGGGTTCTTCCACATCACACGAATCCAGTCATGTTTTTATGGGCCTTGCTTTGTTCAGTTACGCTGAAACAGAAAAGAGCCTACACCACACTCTTCCCACAAAGTTGCAGCCGCCATCTTGGACAACAATGGAGAGATAAATACGCTGATTTCATGGAAGTCCAATGCAAATGTAATGCAAACAACAAGATTTCTTGGATGAGAAAAATCATGAACAATGATAACCTTTATTTATAAAGAACAACTTTATTCAATAATAAAACAAAATCATCAGTGAGCTTAAAGACTAAACTTTACCGATTGTGTTAAAACTATAGCATTACACTGACAAAATCATTGTGTAACTTAGCTATGCAAACTAGAAATACATTATTTAAAGAAACCCATCCTTTAGAATGTGTGAACTTCTGCGTCAGTCTTATTCTGACATGAATTGTGCCACAGCTTTGATGATAGAACCCATTGCCATTGAGCAAATGGTGATGGCCGACTGAAATAAACTTCTTGAATAAGGGTGAAGACAAATGTGCATAAATGGTAAAGACATAAGCAACAAAAATAATATCTATTTTGCTGTCTGCTATTGGGTGAATGCAAAATGGCTGCCACATCCTGGAATTCAGATCACAGATCCCTCTGGTGTATTGCAACAACACAATGAGGCTCTCTCCAGTGGCATTAATGCTAAAGACAGCTTGAGTGACATTTATCAAAAAGAAATAAATGAAGTATCATTATTTTCGACATGTTTTCAGAATATAGGAGTTACATTTTGCATTTTTAGGATTTTTCTCCATTTGTTTAATATGCATTTTCCATGAGAACTAACACAACAGCATCGTAGTGTCTTCAGAGTTCTTTTATTTATTTATTTATTTATTTTATGACACATAACAGTAAATACATTTCGGCATTAAAAGTTTGCAAAATATTACTTTGAATGATTTTTTTAATTCTTAGAAACAATGATTACCTTTTGAATGATAACAACTGCTGATAATTTAAATACTCATAAGTAAAATTTATTAATTTTCAAAATGAAATCCAGTGGGGTATGTCTTTACCGTTATTGATCAAATTCTATGAAAATTACCAATTGATTTGACTTGCATCTATTCATATTTCTTAAATTTCTCCTAATCCAGCGGAGAATCCGGTGCAGGAAAGACTGTGAACACCAAACGTGTCATCCAGTACTTTGCGACAATCGGAGTGTCTGGAGGAAAGAAGGCTGAGCAATCTGCTAGCAAAATGCAGGTAATACAATATATGCAGTATCACATCAGAACACAACATGCTTGGTCAGTAAAATATATATAGTAAAAGTTGAATGTATGTCTGGTTTATTTCAAGGGCTCGCTGGAGGATCAAATCATTGCAGCGAATCCCCTGCTGGAGGCTTATGGTAATGCCAAAACTGTGAGGAATGACAACTCATCCCGTTTTGTAAGTTTTTCTCTGCTAAATCATTGCTCTCGACAATAGTGACTGTTTTGAAAAGATTTAGTGGTCCTCTTCCTAAAGTCTGCCGGGATTCTTTTTTCTGTAGGGTAAATTCATCCGAATCCATTTTGCAACAACTGGAAAGTTGGCTTCTGCAGATATTGAAACATGTAAGTTTCCTTTCATCAGCCATCCAAAATGTTTGATGACTGGATTGAACTGTTTTGCACTGACTTTATTCTGGCCTCGTTTACACAGACCTGCTGGAGAAGTCTCGGGTGACCTTCCAGCTTTCTGCTGAGAGAAGTTACCACATCTTCTATCAACTCGCAACAGGCCATAAACCCGAGTTGTTAGGTTTGTGGCACTTGGAGCGTAGCTCTTTGAACATACTTTGCTTTTGGATTCCAAATCTGTACTCTTACTAACTCTAAATTTCAAATATTTTTCAGAGGCTCTGCTCATCACCACCAACCCTTATGACTATCCCTTGATCAGTCAGGGTGAAATTACTGTCAAGAGCATCAATGATGTTGAGGAGTTCATTGCTACTGATGTGAGTACTGTATAAATATTGCCAAATCGTGACATCTAAATTGTGAATTGATAATAAAAATTTTTATAACCAATTAATCGTTTAGAGACCTTGTTTAACTTAAAATTGTCCAACTCTTCAGAATTTCAGCCTTCACAACTGTAAATATTATCAGATTTCTGTAGTCCTCAATGTAAGCAGACGGATTAAATTTGTGTTTAAGAACATCGGCTTTGGAAAATTGTGAACATCGGCTTTGGAAAACAATGATCACTATTTTTGCCGATTTACGGACCAAACAAGCAACGGAATCGTAATACATTTGTGTTTGTGCATTCTTTGCACTGTCAATTTGGGAAAATGTCCTGTTTTTGACTAAAAGGATGGAAATTAGAAATATGTTTTTAAAAATCCGATTCATCGATGAACTGAAAAAATAAGTTTAGTTTCAGCCCTACTCCATTTTGTGGGATTCTAAGACACCGTCACTGCATTTTGGCATAGGGAGACACCATGTGTTTTTGTCGTTTGTGTTGCAGACTGCCATTGATATCCTGGGCTTTACGGCAGAAGAGAAAGTAAGCATTTACAAGCTAACTGGAGCTGTGATGCATCATGGCAATATGAAGTTCAAGCAAAAACAGCGAGAAGAGCAAGCTGAGCCTGATGGCACTGAGGGTAATGCTATGGTGCCTCTTTTTCATTTGATTGTCCAATGTTATCTCAACATACAGTACCAGTCAAGAGTTTAGACACATTTTCTTGCATGTGTTGACTCTTTATCAAAGCAAGGACCCAAACAGATTAAGAGTAATATTGGAAACATGAGGTATCTGAAGTCAAATGTTAAAATGTGATTCCTTGTCAGGGCTTTATACAGTTTTTAATCGGTCACTTCCACATATTATTATTCAAGAAAGAACCAATGAATTCAATAAAGGAAACATTTTCTAAATCATCTCCAGATGATGATATTAAAATATAGTTTGGCCCCCCCAAAAAAGAGCAGCATGTCCACCATGATTGTGACGTGTGCTGAAGGCTGTGTCCAAACATTTGGCTGCTACTCTATGTTAAGACATTTTATCCATTCCTGTTATGTTCTCCAGTTACATTGTGTATGAAGGATGTTGATGGCATTACAAGGGATATTATTCACAGTAGATGGGTCTTTGCATAGTCTGCAGCCCTGTGGCACGCACGCAAATATTACCAGCAGAACCCTGGCACACGATATGATAATCTTTTGTGCTCTCTGTTTTCGTCAGTGGCCGATAAAATCGCCTACCTCATTGGCCTCAACTCAGCTGATATGCTCAAGGCTTTGTGTTACCCAAGAGTCAAGGTTGGCAATGAGATGGTGGTTAAAGGTCAAACTGTGACTCAGGTAATTTTGAGATGTGTTCTACTCATTCAAGAAACGATTCCAAATGGCTTTTATAATGACATTTCTTGACTTCTAGGTTCACAATGCTGTTATGGCTCTCAGCAAATCAGTCTATGAGAAAATGTTCTTGTGGATGGTGGTCAGAATCAATGAGATGCTCGATACTAAGCAGCCCCGAAACTTTTTCATTGGTGTACTGGATATTGCTGGATTTGAAATTTTTGATGTAAGTTAACACCACATACTGTAGCTTATGTTACTGTTTACTCAACAAGCAGCAAAAACATTGTATTTCATCTCTAAAGTTCAACAGTTTGGAGCAGCTCTGCATCAACTTCACCAATGAAAAACTGCAACAGTTTTTCAACCACCACATGTTTGTTCTGGAACAAGAGGAGTACAAGAAAGAAGGAATTGAATGGGAGTTCATTGACTTTGGCATGGACTTGGCTGCCTGTATTGAACTAATTGAGAAGGTATGTTTCTTAAAAGACAAAATAAGTCATCTCGATCATGGATGAGAACTAAACATTTTATTTGGTGTCATCAACAGCCAATGGGCATCTTCTCCATCCTTGAAGAGGAGTGCATGTTCCCCAAGGCTTCAGACATAACCTTCAAGAACAAACTGTATGACCAGCATCTTGGTAAAAGTGCCCCCTTCCAGAAGCCAAAGCCAACCAAAGGCAAGGCTGAGGCCCACTTCTCCTTGGTGCACTACGCTGGTACTGTTGACTACAATGTCAATGGCTGGCTGGACAAGAACAAGGACCCCCTGAATGACTCAGTTATTCAGCTCTACCAAAAGTCTTCATTGAAGCTGTTGGCCTTGTTGTATTTATCTCATTCATCTGGAGATGGTACGGATTTCTCATACTATAATATAAAAGTTACATGCCTGTGTTGAAATGTGGTCAGGTGAAAGGTTATAATGGCAGATGTGCAATGAGATCATAGAAGAGGTGATCAGCTTTCAGAAATAAATCAGAATGAAACCAAGTTTTAAATCCTTTACAGATGCAAAAGGTGGAAAGAAAGGTAGCAAAAAGAAGGGAGCTTCATTTCAGACGGTGTCAGCTCTCTTTAGGGTAAGCTTAATTTAAAAAAAACAAAAAAGCATCTTGTTGTCTCATGAAATTATTCTCTAAAAACATTTCATCCAAATATTGTTAATATTCTACAATATAAATGCGTTTCCCCATATCAGGAAAATTTAGGAAAACTGATGACCAACTTGAGGAGCACTCACCCTCATTTTGTGCGCTGCTTGATTCCAAATGAGACAAAAACTCCAGGTGGGTCTAAAGTTTTGCCCTCACTCAACTCAAACACATTAGCACTGATTTTTCCTGAGGTATACATGTCGATGACCTGTTTACTGTTTCAGGTCTGATGGAGAACCACCTGGTCATCCACCAGCTGCGCTGTAACGGCGTACTGGAGGGCATCAGGATCTGCAGGAAAGGTTTCCCCAGCAGAATCCTTTATGGGGATTTCAAGCAGAGGTACTGTAACTTGTCAATATACCAAATATGCCCTAGTAGTACATATCTAAGAACTGTATTCACATCCCCTATGTAGATAGATCATTTGAATAAGGTGGGTAAAGAGGACAGCAATGTATCCCATCCTACAACTTTTGGATTTTCACATAATGAGTTTTAAGTTTGATCAAACCTCGCTCAAAAAGGTCTTCTTTTCCCATTTAAAAACATGTTAATGGTTTTTGTTGGATCATTCTGAGAGGTGTTTTCTATAATTTGTTACTTTATTTATCAAGCTACAACTAAAATGTTAAATATTTTTAGCCGTATTATAATTATTGTTATTCTTATTTGCTTTTATTGTATTTTTACCAGATCTCATTAATTTGTGAAGTTGTAACTTTTAGTACAGTGACTGAGTGTTCCGACATTTTGGACGGATTAGCTGTGTTTTTTTAAAAGATTCTCTTAATTTGGGTGCATTCTTTCAGATACAAAGTATTGAATGCTAGCGTCATCCCAGAGGGACACTTCATTGACAACAAAAAGGCCTCAGAGAAACTTCTGGGATCCATCAATGTGGATCACTCACAGTACAAGTTTGGCCATACCAAGGTGAGCTATGTTTGCTTTGTTGATCTTTTTGGTATAATCAGGTCTTTTTCTAGCTTGAGACCACTTAGATCACTTTTAAACCATGGCCCCTTTAAGGTGTTCTTCAAGGCTGGACTACTGGGTGCACTGGAGGAGATGAGAGATGAGAAACTGGTTGAACTGGTGACCATGACTCAGGCACTATGCAGAGGTTACGTCATGAGAAGAGAATTTGCTAAGATGATGGAGAGGAGGTACTTTATAGTATGATGCCGCCTACTTAAATGAATGTTCTGAAGTTTGGATGGGCTCAGAGGCTGATAGTTTTGCCTCGTAGCGATTTAAGCGATCGCAAATTTTAAGACAATGATGTAACATGTAAATACATTTACAGTTTAAGACAAATTTCCAGGAATTCACACATAATGCCAACCTTACGCTCTTTTTTTTTTTTTTTTTAATGACAGGGAATCTATTTACTCCATCCAGTACAACATCCGCTCATTCATGAATGTCAAACACTGGCCATGGATGAAGCTCTACTTCAAGATTAAGCCTCTGCTCAAGAGTGCAGAAACTGAAAAGGAGATGGCCCAAATGAAAGAAGACTTTGAAAAAACCAAGGAGGAGCTCTCAAAGACGTTGGCCAAGAAGAAGGAACTGGAGGAGAAGATGGTTTCTCTCCTCCAGGAGAAGAACGACTTGCAGCTGCAGATTCAGTCTGTATGTGAAATAGGTAGTGATGTGTTTAAATATGATTACTAGCAAGTATGTTTAAATTGTATTTCATTGCAATTGCAGGACAGTGAAACCCTTGCTGATGCAGAGGAAAGATGTGAGGGTCTTATCAAGGCCAAAATCCAGCTTGAGGCAAAGGTCAAAGAGGCTTCTGAGAGGCTGGAGGATGAGGAGGAGGTGAACGCTGAGCTGACTGCAAAGAAGAGGAAGCTGGAAGATGAGTGCTCTGAGTTGAAGAAAGACATCGATGACTTGGAACTTACCCTGGCTAAAGTTGAGAAGGAGAAGCATGCCACTGAGAACAAGGTTAGTGTGTCGTTCATCTTAACTGGAGTCTCCCTTCTGTGCAAATAACTAAAACCCAGTAAACAATGCTGATATAGGTTAAAAACCTGGTTGAGGAGATGGCTTCTCAAGATGAGACCATTGCCAAGTTGTCCAAAGAGAAGAAAGCCTTCCAAGAGTCCCATCAGCAGACCCTGGATGACCTCCAGGCAGAGGAAGACAAAGTCAACACTCTGACCAAGGCCAACTCCAAGCTGGAACAGCAAGTGGATGATGTGAGACGTGAACAACAAAATGTTTCCATATATATATGTATATATATACATATATATATATATGCATTTTAAATATGTGTATGTTTCAAGTTATCTTGTAGAGAATGTCTTTAAGCTCTTTTAATACGTAAAATGTGAACTCGCTAGCTTGAAGGATCCCTGGAGCAAGAAAAGAAGCTCCGTATGGATCTTGAGCGATCCAAGAGGAAGCTGGAAGGAGATCTGAAGCTGGCCCATGAGACCATCATGGATCTGGAAAATGACAAGCAGCAGTCCGATGAGAAAATCAAGAAGTACGTTAGAATCACTGTTGAATTGACTTCAATTCATATTTCATAAAGTGTATGGTATAATTATTAAAAAATGGTTTTACTAAGGAGGGACTTTGAGATGAGCCAACTTCTTAGCAAGATCGAGGATGAACAATCAGTCGGGATTCAGCTTCACAAAAAAATAAAAGAATTGCAGGTAAAGTCAAATGTTGCACACTACATACAATATTTGGTACAGTTTTGGCTTAATTGGAAATGCTTTGGTGCCTTTCAATTTGATTATTGTTGTCATTCAAAACCATGTATGAAATCCAATTACAGGCCCGTATTGAGGAGCTGGAGGAGGAGATTGAAGCTGAGCGGGCTGCTCGCGCCAAGGTTGAGAAGCAGAGGTCTGACCTCGCTAGGGAACTTGAGGAGATCAGCGAGCGACTCGAAGAGGCCGGCGGGGCCACATCGGTCCAGATCGAGATGAACAAGAAGCGCGAGAACGAGTTCCTGAAGCTGCGTCGTGACCTGGAAGAGTCCACCCTGCAGCACGAGGCCACTGCTGCAGCTCTCCGCAAGAAGCAGGCTGACAGCGTGGCTGAACTTGGGGAGCAGATCGATAACCTTCAGCGTGTCAAACAGAAGCTGGAGAAGGAGAAGAGTGAATACAAGATGGAGATCGATGACCTCAGCAGCAACATGGAGGCGATTGCAAAATCTAAAGTATAGTTTTCAAATATCTAAGTGCAAAACTAAATTATTGTATTTCACAAAATTAACCAATCATTGCTTAGTCATTATTTCCAGTGTAGTTATATCCCTGCTGCTTTATTTGTTTTTGTAGGGAAACTTGGAGAAAATGTGTCGTTCACTGGAAGATCAATTAAGTGAATTCAAGTGCAAGCATGAAGAGCACATTCGTCAATTTAATGACATCAATGTTCAAAGAGCAAGACTGACGACTGAAAATGGTGAGTCAAAATAGAGCAGAATAGAATAGAATAGAATAGAATAGAATAATTCAGCAGCTCTCTGTTTAGCAGCATATCATAATAAAAAGTACAATCACACATATCACTGGCATTGGGTGGAAACTTTGTCCCTCCAAAACCATCACTTTGCTGAGCCACAAAAAAAGCAAGCCATTTTCAGCACTTTATATTGGTCTATAATTTGTAAACATAGCATACCCACACCACGCAGGGACTGGCATATGGAATCGATTTGCGAAAGAATATACACTAGACCAAATTTAGACATTGCAGGTTTCAGCCCTACGCCGGCATTATATATAAAATACGCAACAACCAGAAGTATAATATCAAAAGTGGTCCAACTTTTTTTTTCTTTCAGGGGAAATTGGTCGTCAGTTGGATGAAAAGGAATCTCTTGTTTCCCAGCTTACAAGGGGCAAGCAGGCCTATATTCATCAAATAGAAGAACTTAAAAGGGCCCTTGAGGAAGAAACAAAGGTACATTGTTGCGCTGTTGTCCTGAGCAGGTTGTAAAGTGTAGTGTATTCCTTGGTCATGACAATCCGGTTTACTTTGTTAAAAAAGTCCAGGAACGCCCTGGCCCACGCTGTCCAGTCCTCCCGTCATGACTGTGACCTGCTCCGAGAGCAGTATGAGGAGGAAATGGAGGCCAAAGCGGAGCTGCAGCGAGCTATGTCAAAGGCCAACAGTGAGGTGGCTCAGTGGAGAACCAAATACGAGACGGACGCTATTCAGCGCACTGAGGAGCTCGAGGAGGCAAAGTAAGCTATGGCGGCTTGCCTTAATATAACAGTTTAAAAGTACTTTTGATGGATTGCAAAAAGAGTGTGGGCACGGTGGATGAGTGTTTGGCTAATCACCCTCCAAGTTTGGAGGTTTGGTGTTCGATTCCGGGCTCTCTCGTTCCTCTATGGAGTTTGCATGTCCTCCTGATGCATGTGTGGGTCCTCTACGTGTACACCAATGTGCCCCCACATTCTCAAAACAAGCATTGTAGGTTTATTGAAGACTCTATTTGCCCACTTTTGCCATTCCCTTAATCAATTTTCAACTTCAAAACAATAGGGAGGGGGAAAAAAAACTTTTTCTTTAGTGTATGATATTTTAAGCAGTTGTGTTGATGCATGTAATTTGTTATGCATGCCCTGGGTCATGTTCTCAGTGCATAGAGGTTTTACTATCCTCTATAAACCAACTGATGTGTCTTTGCAGGAAAAAGCTTGCCCAACGTCTCCAGGATGCAGAGGAGTCCATCGAGGCAGTTAACTCAAAGTGTGCCTCCCTGGAAAAGACCAAACAGAGGCTGCTGGGTGAAGTGGAAGATCTGATGATTGACGTGGAGAGAGCTAATGCTGTTGCCGCCGCCCTTGACAAGAAACAGAGGAACTTTGATAAGGTCGGCTTATATTTCGTAGCAAACGTAGGGCAGTTTTTTTGTTTTGTTTGTTTACCATGATGTCAGACGATCCTTTGATTTTGATGCCTTTAGGTTCTTGCTGAGTGGAAGCAGAAATACGAGGAGAGCCAGGCCGAACTGGAGGGAGCTTTGAAGGAGGCCCGCTCACTCAGTACTGAGATGTTCAAACTGAAGAACTCCTATGAAGAATCTCTGGACCACCTGGAGACCCTGAAGAGGGAGAACAAGAACCTGCAACGTAAGATGATTTATTTATTTTTTTTTTGTGATTTTGTGCTCTTTTCCTACAGGAGGAATATTTAAAAAAAATCTATAGTGTATAACACTGCTATTACATTTGACAAAGTACAAGTTAAAATACTGCTCTTTCTTTTCCCAACAGAGGAAATTACTGATTTGACTGAGCAGATTGGCGAGTCATCAAAGACAATCCACGAGCTGGAAAAAGCCAAGAAGCTTGCCGAGAGTGAAAGAGCCGAGATCCAAACAGCTCTTGAGGAAGCAGAGGTACTCAAAATGACGCAAGCTTGAGCAGAATCATAAATCTTGACTGCCTTGAACATTTTCTTAAACCATCACAGGCCACACTGGAACACGAAGAATCGAAGATCATTCGTATTCAGCTGGAGCTCACCCAAGTCAAGAGCGAGATCGACAGAAAGCTTGCAGAGAAGGATGAGGAGATGGAGCAGATCAAGAGGAACAGTCAGCGTGTGATCGAAGCCATGCAGACCACTTTGGATGCTGAGATCAGGAGCAGGAATGATGCCCTGAGAATCAAGAAGAAGATGGAGGGAGACCTGAATGAGATGGAGATTCAGCTGAGCCATGCCAACCGCCAGGCAGCTGAGGCCCAGAAACAGCTGAGGAACGTCCAGGGACAACTCAAGGTGAAAGATAAAATACACATAGAGGCTGAAATGCTATTGGACAAAAAAAACTAAAAAATCTAACATCTAAATACACGTAGTATAAGCAGTCTAGCCAAGAGAAATGCTAGGAAATGAAAATAATACATTTAGAAAATATCACGAAACAATTACAGTATTAGATTTTACGTTGTAAAAGTAGGTCAGTGCGTCTGATGGTGTTTAGGCCAGCAGGGAAGCTCTTGCTGATATACATTGACATTGTATAATGGATTTACTAAATGTAAACAGTTCCTGTATACAGGAAGAAAAATTAGAGGAAAACGCTCAATGTGTAAGGACTTGGTTCAGGGACTGGAAAGTCTTTTGTAGGTTAAAGACCATCTGCTGATTTAAACTAATATGTTTCTGAGGGAAGCCTGTCTTTTTCCCAATCTTTTACTCCTGGAAGACACTCATTAAAGTACAGTAGTGCATATGGAAATGCTTTCTTTAATCCAGGATGCTCAGCTGCACCTGGATGAGGCTCTAAGAGCTCACGCAGACATGAAGGAGCAGGTCACCATGGTGGAGCGCAGGAACAACCTGATGCTGGCCGAGATCGAGGAGCTGCGAGCCGCTCTGGAGCAGACGGAGAGAAGCCGCAAAGTGGCTGAACAGGAGCTGGTCGATGCCAGCGAGCGTGTGACACTGCTGCACTCTCAGGTACCAAGTACAGTATCATGTGTACTGTTGACCTAGATAAGTTTTCAAACGTTCACAGGTCTGAAAATCTTTGCTTTTCTTCATTCAGAATACAAATCTCATAAACACTAAACGGAAGATGGAAGCGGACCTTGCTCAAATTCAAGGTGAAGTGGAGGACTCTATCCAGGAAGCAAGGAATGCTGAAGAAAAGGCCAAGAAGGCCATCACTGATGTAAGAACCTGTTGACTGTTTTATTCTACACCTAAGCCCAATAATATTCATACATGGACAATTTTTGTGTGTGTAGATAATTTTTCATTGGTGAATGTCTTGACAAAAGAAAGGCTGTAAAACAAAATTACAATTTTCATCAGTTTTTATATTTTGACAAGGGTCAATGTCCATAACCCCTTTCAACACGGTTACTGTTCATGCACTGTTGTAAATATGCAATCGATTGCAATGTTCTAGATTGCAGTATGCTCGAAGTTACCAGAATGTTTTAGAATTGTGCAAAAGGTTGTTTTCTCAAAGTTGTCCAATAAGCTGTTATATCAATAATTGTCAAAGTATAAAAACCAAGGGAAGAGACATTTTTTTAAATTAATATTTCTATTGCAACTCCCTGACTTGCAATTATTTGTCACTTTTGTGATCCAAAAGCTGACAATTTAACGCCCCAAAAAGCACTTACAACAAAATGTGTTCATCAGATATACAGTGCTGAAACTAATCTAAAAGTTACAATTGAAATAAATAATATGTGCAATGCCAAAATATCCTTAGACATAGAGTAAAGTTGAATAAATGGTTAATCGAGTTTATGTTCTCACCCAATACCACATATTTGTAAATATCCTCAATTCAAGTGTTGGTGCTCGTTTGCATATTACTCTTTTTTAAACTACTCCGTGTGTAGGCTGCCATGATGGCAGAGGAGCTAAAGAAGGAGCAAGACACCAGCTCTCACTTGGAGAGGATGAAGAAGAACCTGGAAGTGACAGTCAAAGACCTGCAGCACCGCCTGGATGAGGCTGAGACTCTGGCTCTGAAGGGGGGCAAGAAGCAGCTTCAAAAACTGGAAGCTCGGGTAGGTTGTGTAGTGCTGATATAGATATTTTTTGGCTTTGAAATGCCTAACATCATAATATGCAAATGAGGCATACATACAGAGTCCCCCCGACATATCCAGTTCAACGACATCACGTGTTTTGGTGGAATGTATCTGCTTGTCGAGCTTGGAATCACTGCTATATCGTGGAAATGTTTTTACAGTGTACTTACTTACTGTAATGCCATTGCAAGTGGGAAATGAGGGTCACAATCGCCACTTTTCAGTTTTCTTCTGATGTAGTTTGGAATATGGACCCCCTTAAAACTGGACCTCCCCTATAAAATATGGGACCCTACCAAAATGTGAATGTAATGTAGTTATATTAATGGTTAGGTTAAGGGTTAGTCATTGTTAGGGTTACCGTCAGTGATATTATGGAAAGTGTGACAACAACAAATGATGTCTTTTATTTTTCATCACAAAACCCGGACACATGGAAATGCAGATTTGAAAGTTTTGTCATAGGTTAATGCAGCATGACACCTTCTTGTGAAGGCCAGCCAAGCCATCCCTTAGATTATTCAGAAGCTCCAAAATAGTTTTGCTTAATAGACGATAGTTGCGATAATGTTTGTTTTTGGGCATTTTTGGAAAGGTTTAAATGAGAAGAAAATTTCTCCCCGCCACCTTACACTTCACCTGTGTTACGCTGGCACCGCTTGCACCTGCCTTTCAGATGTTCTATTTAAAGAAACCAAATCAGCCCAGCATAATTCGTCTCAGGTTTGAAAAATCACATTTAATGCCCTAAATTAATCTTAATTCTATCTCACTTCATTTGCATTCTGTATATATACGCCACCCACAATGCGCAGACACAGTCCTGGTTGCGCCCGGTTACTAGATCCGCTTCCATATTTGTTTGCACGCGCAATCAAGTTTGCACTCGTTTTTACACGCGCAAACATTGAATAAATCATTCCCATTAACACAATAAGCACACTCACACAGGAGCTGCACATATCTAATGCATTGCAGTACATTTTTAAAATGTGTTTCAACAGTGTGTAATGTCTTACACACTTAAGACATATAGGGTATAGCTATGTAAAATAAAAACGTTATATGGTCTCTCTATATCAAAGATCAGGTTTTTAGCAAATGGTGAACTAACGTCTTGCCAAATTCTGGTCTTCTTGTGTTGAAGGTGAGGGAACTGGAATCAGAGGTGGAGGCTGAGCAGAAAAGAGGCGCTGAAGCTGTGAAGGGTGTCCGCAAGTATGAACGGCGAGTGAAAGAGCTCACTTATCAGGTAAATGATATGCTGGGCAACAGGCTGGATGTAGAACATGTTTTACACCTCTAGAGGGCATAAAACACCTGCATGTCACAAGCGCCTGTAAACCATAACCAGAAATATATACAGTATAAACAACCACATGGATGCTGATTATTGTAAATGTTAGACATCCATGAAGCAAATGCACACTGTAAGAACGCTTAGGTGACCTGACACAATGCTGGATGTACGTACAACTCTTCAGCTGTGTATACATTCCGAATGTTTGGCTCTACATTCTTCTGTCAGTGGGTCAGGTGTCATACTTCGCCCGCAAACCTTCTCTTGCAAGCCTGCAGGGGTTTGAAATTCGCCTCAAATATACTACCTTGTGTGCCACCTTCAGACTGAAGAGGACAAGAAGAATATTGCAAGACTTCAGGATCTGGTGGACAAGCTGCAGCTGAAAGTGAAGGCCTACAAGAGGCAGTGTGAGGACTCTGTAAGTGCTGGAGCTCAAATGTTAAACCAGGGGTGGGAAAATTTTGGTGCTCAAGGGCCACATTTGATTTTTAGAACAGACAGATAGGACAGGTCATTTGTAAGTGAGGTAGAAAAAGAAAAGCACATCCGTCTCACAGTTCTGAGGTCGTGGACTCTGGCCTACAATTTGAAGTTTGCATGCTCTCCTTTTCTTGCCTAGGTTTTCTCTTGCTTCCTCACGCATTCCCAAAACATACATGGTCGTTTCACTGAAGACTATGATTGGTTGGAATATCGATTCTCATTTTCAAATTGTATTATTTATAATCAATTAAATCATAATTAATTCACCAAATATATAACAAAACACATGTTTCATCGATATTTATTTTTTTAGTTTATTAATATTTTGTATTTAAAAAAACATAATTAACCAATTCTTCAAGGACATTTATTCAAAAGATAAATGTATATGTAATTTCTTTATTTTACAAATATTTTTTTATTTGCAATATATCAGTCAATTCAATCGCAGGGCACTTAGAAACAAACAACCATTTGCACTCACATTCACACCTACAGGCAATTTAGAGTCTTCATGCATGTTTTTGGGATGTGGGAGGAAACCGGAGTGCCCAGGGAAAACCCACAAAGGCACAGGGAGAACATGCAAACTCCACACAGTTGGGCTAGGATTTGAACCCCAGTCCTCAGAACTGTGAGGCAGACGCGCTAACCAGTCGTCCACCGTGCCGCCTCATGTGTGAACAGTGAAATCAAAACAAACCATACAAACAAAATCTATCAAAATTACGCGTGTTCAAAAAGGAGTAGGAAGAAGTAAAAACTTAAATGGATACAATAGATGCACTTGAATGACCCATCTGGATGGACTCTTGATAATGTAAATGCTCGGTGGGCCCATGCTTTGTCCACCCCCGTGTTAGATACTTGACAGTGTGTATGTGTCTCACGTACTCTTAACATCGCCGTATACTTGTGAACTTCCAGGAGGAGCAGGCCAACTCTCACCTGACCAGGTACAGGAAGGTTCAACACGAGATGGAGGAGGCTCAGGAACGAGCCGACATTGCCGAGTCGCAGGTCAACAAGCTGAGGGTCAAGAGTCGCGACTTTGCCAGGGTATGTTGGTGTTAGTTCATAGAGCTGAATGAAGTCTGCAGTACGCTGTTGATACATCATCATCATCATCTTCATGATATGACTTGAACTTCTATGTCTTTTGTGTTGCTTCAAAGGGAAAGGATGCTGAAGAATGAACGTCAGTCACGATAAGAAACTGCAAGAAATCATAAAATATGATTTTTTTTTTTTTTGTCAGACGTGTGTAACTAAATAAATTTGCCAACAATTGGATGACCTTTGTTTCGTTTGTTTTGTTTGTTGGGGACAGAATTTGAAATATTTGAATTCATTCTCCTAAATACGAAATATGAATATAAACCTCCAGATCAATGAGGTGTTTCTGGTATTTTGCTAACCTTCTTTACCTACCTCGGTTAGACGAAGTGTAAGAAGACATTCGTCGTGTGACCAACTCAACATTCAAATTCTAAATAATAATTTATAGGTGTAGCATCCGATCGAGCCGTCTGTCCATTGAACTATATACATCAAACTGGTAAGGTTACAGGGTGATTTATACTGTGTCAAAGTGTCAGCTGTATGCAACAAGCCTCCAAAATAACCTAGCCCTCAAGTGTTGGCTGTTATCACGTGAAAGATGTCCAGGTTAAAGCAACTGCAAATCTTGCACGTGGTGTTAATGTTAGTGACAGTCAAGTGACCTGACAGTTTTTCTTCGTGCATGCGTGTGCTATGTCAAGGTCCTGTGATGAAAATAGACCTACTCGAGAACAACAGCATGTACTTGGTAACTAAATATTATTGCTTCATTGAAAGGAGAAGACAGCCTTTTTGTAATTAACAACAAATATTAAAAGAAATATCTTAGTCTTATCTTTAGTCAATGTCACTAAAATTAACGGTAATATTATGTGCAAATTGTCTTCTCACGGTCTGGGGTAATAATAGTAATCATTTTAAATCCAGCTTTATTTGACAATTGCAGTTAGATTATTATATTAACCAGATGAAATGCAACAGGTGTATCTTCCTTTACCTTTTTAGAAGGCTCACTTTTGATTGACACTGTCAGAGGAATGACTAATGAAGCCTGCTCGAATGAAATTAAATGAAATGAAACGTCTTCTAAAACAAATTTAATGCCGAGTATGAAATGAATGAGAATATTCACGGGCCTGTCAGAGGAATCTTTTATCCCAAAATATTAGAACCCGCTCTCAAAAATAGCATCGATAAAATAGTACTCTAGGTTATAAATAAATGCCTTTCAGATGTCAGAGCATTATTATCTTTGTAGAGGGTGAATTTTTTTAAACACTTTTTGTTTTGATTTCATTAGATTGTACCTAATGAAGTGGTTGGTGAGATTATACATATACTTCATTATAATACTTATTATTAGAATTTTTTTTGAACTTTCTGTGTATTTTCCCATTGGCTCATACACAGCTTAAAACAGATATTTCCTCATCGAAATTTGGACATTTAGGCCATTAAGAATTGAGATGTTTACTATTACATCGATAGCTTTTGAAGCAGGACTCCCATCTTAGTATAAGCCCTTTTAGGAAAGGAGATATTGAGAGTATCCCATAACGACGGCCGTTTCCACAAGAAGAGCCGAGACGGGAACAAATGTCTGAGCTCATTGATGAGAGCTCAAGGCTGCGAGCATTGCTGAGGAGACATCTATATTTGTATTTCCTCCATATAAGCACCCCCCAGGCAGCGAAATAGATCAAGTGTCACATTTTATTTAATATATTGGCCTATTTTGTAGGGTGTGAAGCCCACAGCCTTCAGATCCCCCAAAGCCCCCTCGCCCCATCTTTGTCGCTTCAGTGTCATCTTTCAACAAGGAAAGAATGCAAACTACCGCACGTCGTATAACATGATCCCCTCCTTTCCCCGTATGGGGAACAAACGCTCGACTTGGGAGAAGGTCAAGCTGCGAGTGTGGCCTTGTCTTCACTTCATCTGTCAGTGTACGCGGTGCAACAAGACCATTTACAGAAAGAGTTTAAAAATAAATCTCCACCCTCCAGACGACCCAAGTGACTTTCTTGAACATCCAAGAGATGTGAAACGAGTCACCTGTTCCCCGCGGATTCTACATCGGACAATGGGATTGCACAATGTTCTGGTCGTGTTGACTGTGTTAAAGTGCCTCGCCTATAAAATCTTTGGAACAAAGTACAATATTCACAGCCTTCAAAACAGGGCTGGGGGACATATGGCCTGTGGGCCATATTGGGGCTGTGACAGCGTTTGATCTGGCCCACGTGGAAATCTAAAACAAATAAATTTGCTGTAAAAGCACCTGTAATGAAAAAAGTCCCAAGAAATCTGACCAACAAAAATAATATGCAATGGTGCCTTGAGATAGGAGTGAACTTTTAGAGTTTTTTAAATGTGATCTTCTGTTCAATCCGATTATTTTTTTGGTGTGTGGGTAGTATATGTGACGAAAAGTAATAAAACTTGAACCTTCTTAATTCCGTGAATGAAGGTTAGTGGAACGTTAGCAACGCTACCACTACGAGGAACTCAGGCCTTCCCCAAATTGGATCATTCTCAGAGTAAAACGCTGTAAGCTATTTCATTGATTGTCAAGCAGGCACACAGTTTCTTGGCAAATGGCTTTTCGATTCGTGTTTTGTGTTTGACGTTAAGGCAACATGTAACATATCTTAATAGGTTTGGGTCTGAAAGAAGAAACAATATTTTATGTGGGTCCTGAGCTGCAATTGTCAGGGGAAGGCTTCAAATGAACTAAATTACAGAAGACATGTCTGATGCTTCAATCTTTTAATTTACGCTATTCACCCTGGACTGCTGTAACACTTGAATTTCCTCTCATCAGGATGATCTAATCTTGATGATGATGACGATGAACCAATTTGATTAACAATATCTGTTTGCTTTAAATGTGCCTTTTGAAGTAGTGTCGAACCAGCTTCTGTGTTTCCATTACAAGTATTACAAGAATATGTAATTGGGCTTAAAATAAGACCTTTTCAAACACAAAAAGAGAGCCACGCCGAGCAGATTGCCAATCACGACTTTTTTCATTGTTGTGTATGTTCCTTGCTTATCACGAATATACCGTAGTATATTCCATTTATAATTGTGTGACTGGGTGAATGAGGCACTTGGAGTGAAAAGCGCCTTACAAGTGAAGGCCATTTGTCAAAATGTTGTGTAGTTGACTGTATATACTGTATGGCTGGAATACTGAGAAAGCATCACTTCAAGATGGTGTCAAGCATCTGAGCCCTTAGATTAGCACAGCCCCCCCCCCAAAAAAAAAAAACAAGAAAAACACATGTGAGACAGCATGTCTGAGCAGACGAGCACAATTAGCTTTTTATTGCGGACTGCTCGTCAGAAGTCATTCAATCAGGCAGGCCACTGATGGAAACTTGATCCCGCTTCCAGTCCAGGCATTTCCCAAGAAGTCTGGAACACTGACATTAGAGGTCAAACAAAATAAACATGGCATTTTACAATGACACAAAAAGACCGAAAGGGGAAACAAGAGAATAAATGCAAAAGGGCTCAAAGAAATGCAGTGACATGAAAAAAGATGCTTTAAAATGTGAGTTCGATAAGCTCGATTAGTTAAGTACAGCAATAAAAATAGAACGAGGACATGTACAATCGTCACCTGTCTCACGCTGACACAGCCTCAATCAGTAATTGCTTGGGCATTGCTCGGCTTGCACGACACAACCGCTTTCCTAAATTCAACTTTGTGCGATTCCTTTTGAAATCCTGTTCAAACAGGCGCTTACATTTTGAGACATTTCTAAAATAAACACGCGACTGGCCATTAACTCAATCCCAGATTTCCTCCTTTGCTGTGCATGTCTAGATAACGAGGCTCTGGAGGCTTTGTTGTTGGAAGAATGTCGTCTTTTGATAATGCCATCCTGTAATCCTTTGACCGGATACGGCGCTATTAATACGAGCATTGTTACACTCTCTTCTGCCTTCTGACAAATCTCATTAACTTTGGGATTTGATCGGGTTGAAAGTGTTGGCCATGGCACCGTATCATTGTTTTCACAAGTTCTTCATTTTGTTCCTTTGTCAGAGGAAAGACTTGCAAGGCTTCTGTAACAGAATACCAGTGACACATGAGCACTCCTCTGCGGCTAAAGTTGGATGCGCCTCAGTGCCAAGGTGCATTAGAGAGATTATTGTAGATACCAAAACAATGTCTGAACTTTGGTTACAGACATTCCTGCCAGAAAAATATTTACGTGGTTAAAAAAAAATTATGAATTGAACTGTCTTTTCCCTCTACCTCGCACCTTATTTCCTTCCTCAGCTCAAATCTTCTATTTACTGTGGCTTGAAAGGTTCTAATTGTTTCTATTTTAAAGTACTTCATCAAACGGAATTATTTGAATGGCGGCGCAAAACCATCCTATCAGCACTCACAAGCCCATCTAATCTGCTGCTGACAGCAAGGGAGTCCCTTTAGTGACCTAAATGAACAATTATCATGACTGTCATACAAACTACATTGTATTTGCTCTGTTCTCATCCGTGTCATTCATGTTTCCCCCGAAAGGATTTAAGTGATCAAGTGAACGTCGTCTGTGTTCAACGATCGATCGGCAATGAAAGATGATACCAGACAATAGGTGTAAAAGTACATGACCAAAAAAAGCGAGTCATAAATGAAGGCCCATCTCTATATAAAAAGGCTGGCCGCTGGCCCTCAAGGAGTAACAGGCGACGGCCAGTCAAGGTGAGTGGCTCTCGGTCTTATATTAGAATGAGGCAAGCCAGCAGCTTAGAAAACAATGCAGAGCATGACCACTCACTGCCAGACATCACAAAGCCTCCGCACATCTCAGCGCGTATCTTTGCCAGGATTTGGAAGGACTGCCGGCTCCTTTATTTGTTACACTTGTTAGGAATTCATTTCAACTATTTGTGTTTTGTTTCCTCCATCTTTCAGAATCTTCATCCTCAATCATCATTCACTGTTCTGCTGAGGGAGAGAAGAGAGTAAGTTGCCTCTGTTATTTACATCCGTCATCTTTCATTCTAATTAAGAGTTGCTTGATAATGTGACAGAGTTTTAAAGCGCTCTGCTTTATTTAACATTTAATTCCTCGGACATTAACTGCCACTTCTGCATCACTGATTTAAATCTATCCATTCATCACATCTATCTATCTATCTATCTATCTATCTATCTATCTATCTATCTATCTATCTATCTATCTATCTATCTATCTATCTATCTATCTATCTATCTATCTATCTATCTATCTATCTATCTATCTATCTATCTATCTATCCATCTATCCATCTATCCATCTATCCATCCACCCATCCATCCATCCGAGTAAAGCTGAGTCAACTACTCATTTCTGAGGTTGTCAGTTTGAATCCGACCTTCCTGTGTGGAGTTTGCATGCTCTCCCCGTGACTGTGTGGGGTTCCTCTGGGTACATTCCAAAAACATGCATGTTAGTTTCATTGAAGACTGTAAATTGCCCAAAGGGGAGAATTTGAGTGGTTTCTTGTCGATATGTGCCGTGCGATTGGCAGGCGACCAGTCAAGGGTGTACGATCCCGCCCCTCGCCTGAAGCTCCAGCACACGCGTGACCCATAAAAATGGATGGAGGGATGAAATACTGTATATTTGTATTGATGTCAGATCAGGGGGAATTAGCACGACCCCAACAAATGTCTGGCTTGTTTATTCTTCCTCGCAGTAAAGCCTCATCATGAGTGGTGACGCAGAAATGGAGTGTTTCGGCGTGGCGGCCAGCTACCTCCGCAAGCCAGAAAAAGAGCGTATCGAAGCCCAAAACACTCCCTTCGACGCCAAGACGGCGTACTTTGTGAGCGAAGCCAACGAGATGTACCTCAAGGGCAAACTGTTAAAGAAAGACAGTGGTAAAGCCAGTGTGGAAACTTTTTGTGGGAAGGTGAGAACTCTCACGCTGCAATCCAAAAGAATAAAGCTCAGGGAAATTGTCAATGATCGAATGAATTATGTTTACATAAAGAAGTGTAGTGTAGTCAACTGTGCAGATCTTTGACTTTTATGTACACAATATGGACAAAAGCATTAGGGCACATGGCCATTACACTTGCTGAAGTGTGTTTGTCTTGAGAGACGGCTTGGTTGACCATTCCATAGGTGTTTGATGGGGTCAAAGGTCAGGACAGGTCAACTTGTTACACACCAAACATCACCCAGACACGCATGCAGTATTTGGACCTTGCAAGGGTGTCAAACAAATATTTGTCACCGGGCACATTCTAGTTAGAGTTTACCTCAATGGGATGTTATGAAACCATAAAATTGTTTAACCGTCTTATCATATTACATATACGCAACATATTGATGGATAACTAGTTTTGAAATCAGTAGTCAAGGATAATAGTTTGTTCAACTATTGTTCAAGTTACTGTAAAAAGGATTTGGTAACAAAACATAAAAATGCTTAAAATATCCCAATGTATTTATTTATTAAAAAGAATCATGGAAGTTGGTCACATGATTTGCTGTTGTGGGCCACAGAAATTGAGGTTGCAGACCAGATCTGGCCCCAGGGCCTAGAGTTTGACACGGACCGAAACCTTTTCCCAACTCCCTAGAAGCATGGACTACCACTGATGATTAATTGATTAAAAGGTGTACGCCTGGATATTTGTCTCCACTATTTCACTTGTGCACTTCTGTGTCAGACTCTGACTGTAAAGGAGGATGAAATCTTCCCTATGAATCCACCCAAGTTTGACAAGATAGAGGACATGGCCATGATGACCCACCTCAGCGAGCCTTCTGTGCTGTATAACCTCAAAGAGCGCTACGCAGCATGGATGATCTACGTGAGTTTCGTACAAAAACAGATATTGGATCCAGTGGGGCAAAATGGCTGATCATTAATCTTTTCGGAAAATGTTACATGCTTTTCTAGACCTACTCCGGGTTGTTTTGCGTGACTGTGAACCCTTACAAGTGGCTCCCGGTGTACGACACCAGGGTCGTAGAAGGATACAGAGGCAAAAAGAGGATTGAGGCTCCTCCCCACATCTTCTCCATCTCTGACAACGCCTATCAGTTCATGCTCCAAGGTATCATTTAGCTTACATGTTTTTTTGTAATTTTATTTGAAATAGAAATATTTGACATAAGCAGAATTGTTTTACTCACATTAATGACCCTCTTTGACAACGCCTGTCAATTCATGCCCACTGCACTATCCCTAATTACATCATCTCTACTTCTTACATATGAGCTGATTTGATGAATCATATCTATTCTTATTTTTTACAGACAGAGAAAATCAGTCTGTCCTCATCACGTACGTTTGCCTCTTTTATCCTATACGCAGCACGATTTAATTAAATTTTTTGTAAATCAGGAAAGAAAGCCTTGCTAATTATTGTTATTATTTTATTTATTGTTTTGCTTTTCAGTGGAGAATCTGGTGCAGGAAAGACTGTGAACACCAAACGTGTCATCCAGTACTTTGCGACAATCGCAGTGCCTGGAGGAAAGAAGGTTGAGACATCTGGCAAAATTCAGGTAGAAATCCATTAAAATAGTTACAAATGTGAAATCTTACTCTTAATTTTTCTCATGATGTTGCTTGTTAAGCATGTTGAATTTGATATACAGTACTATATAATCTGATATGAACTAATGAATATTTTTTAAGCTCTGATTTAATGATTTTTTTCTTGAAGGGATCACTGGAGGATCAAATCATTGCAGCTAATCCCCTGTTGGAGGCTTATGGTAATGCCAAAACTGTGAGGAATGACAACTCATCCCGCTTTGTAAGTGTCTCCCTGTCTTCTCAAACAATGTTTGCCTAAGGTGTTAAACAACTCACTACTTCCTTTTTTACACAGGGTAAATTCATTAGAATCCACTTTGCCACCTCGGGAAAGCTGGCCTCTGCAGATATTGAAACATGTAAGACATGAAATAATAGCACAGATTGCTGTGGTGCATTTCTAAATATGTTTTGTGTGGTCTACAGACCTGCTAGAGAAGTCTCGCGTGACCTTCCAGCTGTCTGCTGAGAGGAGTTATCACATCTTCTATCAGCTCATGACAGGACACAAACCCGAGTTGATCGGTATGAAGACCTTTGGACCTTTTAATTTTTGTGTCTCGCAGTGAGTGGCATGAATTAACCCCGCAATTTGTTTTCGCAGAGGCTCTCCTCATCACCACCAACCCCTACGACTATCCCATGATCAGTCAGGGTGAAATTACTGTCAAGAGCATCGTTGATGTTGACGAGTTCATTGCCACTGATGTAAGACGACGAGTCACACCACTTCAGTTTTAGGATCTATTTTACTTCCTGTGCACAAAAGCTGCATTTGTTTTGTCTTTACATGTCCACCACAGACTGCCATTGACATCCTGGGATTTACTGCTGAAGAGAAAATCAGCATGTACAAGCTAACTGGAGCTGTGATGCAACACGGAAACATGAAGTTCAAACAGAAGCAGCGTGAAGAGCAAGCCGAGCCCGATGGCACTGAGGGTGCGTCGCAGATCGCTTTACCTTTATCACACATTAATCGACTATTGCCTTTCTCTCTAGCTATCAAGCCATCATTCTTTAGTCAAGCGGGTATACAAAGTTATTTCCTAACCTTCTTTCAGTCGCTGATAAAATCTCCTACCTCTTGGGCCTGAACTCTGCTGACGTCCTGAAAGCTCTGTGCTACCCGAGGGTCAAAGTCGGAAACGAGTTTGTGACAAAGGGTCAGACTGTGCCTCAGGTAGGTTAGTGTGCTTCATTAGCAGGTTGGTTTAATGTAATTTCTTCGAACTCCTTAAATAATGTTGATTTTTATCAACAGGTGAACAACTCTGTCTCTGCCCTCTGCAAATCTATCTATGAGAAAATGTTCTTGTGGATGGTGGTCAGAATCAATGAGATGTTGGACACCAAGCAACCCAGAAGCTTCTTCATTGGTGTTTTGGACATTGCTGGATTTGAAATTTTTGATGTAAGTATGCTTCAATCAGTGTATTAAATCTTGCAAACAACAGTTCCAGATTAGGGCAATTACAGTATAGTTAGTACATCCAAGTTTAGTGAAAATTATCTTCGCTTTAAAACTGTTGTTGATGTTTTCTCAATGTTTCAGTTCAACAGCTTGGAGCAGCTTTGCATCAACTTCACCAATGAAAAACTGCAACAGTTTTTCAACCACCACATGTTTGTCCTGGAGCAAGAGGAGTACAAGAAAGAAGGAATTGAATGGGAGTTTATTGACTTTGGCATGGACTTGGCTGCCTGCATTGAGCTTATTGAGAAGGTAAGTAACAAATTGTATATGCACAATCACAAAAATCTAAAACATGACTGAATCAAACAATATTGGTTCACATTTTATTTGGTGCCATCATCAGCCAATGGGCATCTTCTCCATCCTTGAAGAGGAGTGCATGTTCCCCAAGGCTTCAGACATAACCTTCAAGAACAAACTGTACGACCAGCACCTTGGTAAGAGCAAGTCCTTTGAGAAGCCAAAGCCAACCAAAGGCAAGGCTGAGGCCCACTTCTCCTTGGTGCACTACGCTGGCACTGTGGACTATAACATTTTCGGCTGGCTGGACAAGAACAAGGACCCTCTGAATGACTCAGTGGTTCAGCTCTACCAGAAGTCCTCTACCAAGCTGTTGGCCTTCCTGTATGCATCCCACGCCTCAGCAGAAGGTAAGAAGTTCAATACAGTATGTCTATATTCAAACTGAATGTATTCTTACTAATAAAGTTATGATTGCACCACAGCTGAGGGTGCAGGTGGAAAGAAAGGTGGCAAGAAGAAGGGTGGCTCCTTCCAAACTGTGTCTGCCTTGTTCAGGGTAAGCTGAACAGTACATATTTTATTGCATGTACGTACTGTATTTCATTTATCAACCTGTGCAAATGTGATGTCATTTAAATTCCTCAGGAGAATCTGGGCAAACTGATGACAAACTTGAGGAGCACACATCCTCACTTTGTGCGCTGCCTGATTCCTAACGAATCCAAGACACCAGGTATGACTCTTTTAAGACTCTTTAAATTTTTTAAAAATCATTTTCCAATAACTGTTTAATATTGATTTTTACCAATAAATCCCAGGTCTGATGGAGAACCACCTGGTCATCCACCAGCTGCGTTGTAACGGCGTGCTGGAGGGCATTAGGATCTGCAGGAAAGGTTTCCCCAGCAGAATCCTCTATGGTGACTTCAAGCAAAGGTAACTTAGTCAAATTCTACTCTTGACTCTTACCCATTCAAAATAATCCATCCCAAACAATGAAACATTTACTTTCAGATACAAAGTGTTGAATGCCAGCGTCATCCCTGAGGGTCAGTTCATTGACAACAAGAAGGCCTCAGAGAAACTCTTGGGCTCCATTAATGTGGATCACACACAGTACAAGTTTGGCCATACCAAGGTAGACAAAACAAAAAAACGACTGTGAACGCAGTTGTCTCAGATAAACCAAAAGAAAGTCAATGCCATGACTTTCAGGTGTTCTTCAAAGCTGGCCTGCTGGGTACACTGGAGGAGATGAGAGACGAGAAACTGGCCGAGCTGGTCACAATGACTCAGGCTCTGTGCAGAGGTTACCTCATGAGACGAGAGTTTGTTAAGATGATGGCAAGGAGGTACTGTGTCACCTAACATTTTTATGCAATTTTACTTCAAATAAGATTAACTCAACATCGTTTCTCTTTTTTGTCAGGGAGGCCATTTTCACCATCCAGTACAATGTCCGCTCATTCATGAATGTCAAAACATGGCCATGGATGAAGGTGTACTTCAAAATTAAACCTCTGCTCAAGAGTGCAGAAACTGAAAAGGAGATGGCCCAAATGAAAGAGGACTTTGAAAAAACCAAAGAGGATCTCGTAAAAGCGTTGGCCAAGAAGAAGGACCTGGAGGAGAAGATGGTTTCTCTCCTGCAGGAGAAGAATGATCTCATGTTACAAGTGCAATCTGTAGGTTGAATACTGTTGCCTCACTTGCCCTCCCTATTAAATATCTTGCACCAAGCAGTAACATGAACCAGTGTGACTTTTTTTATTTTTTTTAAGGATGGTGAAAATCTTACTGATGCAGAGGAAAGGTGTGAGGGTCTCATCAAAGCCAAAATCCAGCTTGAGGCCAAACTCAAAGAGACAACTGAGAGGCTGGAGGATGAGGAGGAAATCAACGCTGAGCTGACAGCGAAGAAGAGGAAGCTGGAGGATGAGTGCTCCGAGTTGAAGAAAGACATTGATGACTTGGAGCTTACCCTGGCTAAAGTAGAGAAGGAGAAACATGCCACTGAAAACAAGGTTTTAAGATTCGATGCTTCTTGCTACCTGAGCCGTTATCCAAAACACTGTTGGAATCAAATGTATGAACACTTATGCAGGTCAAAAACTTGACTGAGGAGATGGCTTCTCAAGATGAGACCATTGCCAAGTTGACCAAAGAGAAGAAAGCCCTCCAAGAGGCTCATCAGCAGACCCTGGATGACCTTCAGGTGGAGGAAGACAAAGTCAACACTCTGACCAAGGCCAAGACAAAGCTGGAGCAGCAAGTGGATGATGTGAGTGAGCCATATAATTGATGCAAATGTGGAATGAGATGAGGAAATAATATTAAACACATTTAACATCACAGCTTGAAGGATCACTGGAGCAAGAAAAGAAGCTCCGTATGGATCTTGAAAGAGCTAAAAGGAAGCTCGAGGGCGATCTGAAGCTGGCTCAGGAATCTATAATGGATCTTGAAAATGACAAGCAGCAGTCTGATGAAAAAATAAAGAAGTATGAACAGTATATTGATGTATTTACTGTATTTATCTAATGACATGCTGTAAATGACCCACAGCTTTGACACACAAAACTGACTTACTGCCAATGACCACTTACAGGAAGGAATTTGAGCTCAGCCAATTACTGAGTAAGATTGAAGACGAGCAAACTCTCGGAGTCCAATTACAGAAAAAGATAAAAGAACTTCAGGTATTTTGTGACAAGACTCATAGTACAAATATATTTAAATATCTTGAAAAAATAGCAACTGAAATTTATGTATTTCAGGCCCGTATTGAGGAGCTGGAGGAGGAGATAGAAGCTGAGCGGGCTGCTCGCGCCAAGGTAGAGAAGCAGAGGTCCGACCTCGCCAGGGAACTTGAGGAGATCAGTGAGCGACTTGAAGAGGCCGGCGGGGCCACCGCTGTTCAGATCGAGATGAACAAGAAGCGCGAGGCCGAGTTCCAGAAGCTGCGTCGTGACCTGGAAGAGTCCACCCTACAGCATGAGGCCACTGCTTCAGCTCTCCGCAAGAAGCAGGCTGACAGCGTGGCTGAACTTGGGGAGCAGATCGATAATCTACAGCGCGTCAAACAGAAGCTGGAAAAGGAGAAGAGTGAATACAAGATGGAGATTGATGACCTAAGCTGCAATATGGAGGCCATTGCCAAATCAAAGGTGAGAGTATTTCACCTAGATTCAACCAAGAATGAAAAAATGATGTTCCCCTACTTATACAAGTGTTCTTCTACTAGGCTAATCTTGAAAAGATTTGCAGAACATTAGAAGATCAACTGAGTGAGGTGAAGTCCAAGAATGATGAGAATGTCCGCCAACTAAATGACATTAGTGCACAAAAGGCAAGGCTTCAGACTGAGAATGGTAGGCATCATCTTGCAACACAATGTACCACAGGAGTATCACATTGTTTATTCACTTGGTCCTAGTTTTAATGCATTTGAATGTCTTGAATATACCATCTTTGATTAGGTGAATTTACACGTCAGTTGGAGGAAAAAGAAGCCCTGGTGTCTCAGCTCACGAGAGGGAAGCAGGGTTACACTCAGCAGATTGAGGAGCTCAAGAGGCACATCGAGGAGGAAGTGAAGGTAACGGTCTATAAAATCAGCCTCACAAGAGGTAAAAGGGACCGAGTGATTAGCGGAAAAATATTCACCTTCGTCTTCTTTTGGGTGGAAGGCTAAGAACGCCCTGGCTCACGCTGTCCAGTCCTCCCGTCATGACTGTGACCTTCTGCGAGAGCAGTATGAGGAGGAGCAGGAGGCCAAAGCTGAGTTGCAGCGAGCCATGTCAAAGGCCAATGGCGAGGTGGCTCAGTGGAGAACCAAATATGAGACTGATGCTATTCAGCGCACTGAGGAACTTGAGGAGGCAAAGTAAACTATGACACAGGAAGGATAATGATCACAAGAAATAAAACACTTGCGCATCAGTAAACCAGATGATGTTTCTTTTCAGGAAAAAGCTTGCCCAGCGTCTCCAGGATGCAGAGGAGTCCATCGAGGCAGTGAACTCAAAGTGTGCCTCTCTGGAAAAGACCAAACAGAGGCTGCAGGGTGAAGTGGAAGATCTGATGATCGACGTGGAGCGAGCCAACGCTCTGGCTGCCAACCTCGACAAGAGGCAGAGGAACTTTGACAAGGTCTGTCTGAACAGACAGCAGTTTTTAACCTTTAGCATGAGGTTACTGATGATGATCTTTTGTTTGTGATGTGTTCAGGTTCTTGCTGAGTGGAAGCAGAAATATGAGGAGAGCCAGGCCGAACTGGAGGGATCTCTGAAGGAGGCCCGCTCACTCAGTACTGAGATGTTCAAACTGAAAAACTCCTATGAAGAAGCTCTGGACCACCTGGAGACACTGAAGAGGGAGAACAAGAACCTGCAACGTAAGACCAAAAAAAAAAAAAGACCAAGATTTTAAACAGCAAAACTTTTATCCGCTGTTATTTAAACTTGCTATCTTAAAGAGGAGATTTCCGACCTGAGCGAGCAAATTGGAGAGACTGGAAAGACAATCCATGAACTTGAGAAGGGAAAGAAGACAGTGGAAAGTGAGAAGAGTGAAATTCAGACAGCTCTGGAGGAGGCAGAGGTAATAATTAATCATCACATCATTTCGTATCATTGCTCTGCACTCTAATTCAGTAGCTTATACCAGGGGAGGATGTAAAGACAATTTGGACTCTACCTTATGTCAAGGGGCTTTGGTGTACTTTAGTTAATTGACGCTCGCTTGTTCACAGGCTACTCTGGAGCACGAGGAGTCCAAGATTCTTCGCGTTCAACTCGAACTGACCCAAGTCAAGAGCGAGATCGACAGAAAACTTGCAGAGAAAGATGAGGAAATTGAGCAGATCAAAAGGAACAGTCAGCGGGTGATCGAATCCATGCAGACCACTTTGGATGCTGAGGTCAGGAGCAGGAATGATGCCCTGAGAATCAAGAAGAAAATGGAGGGAGACCTGAACGAGATGGAGATTCAGCTGAGCCATGCCAACCGCCAGGCAGCTGAAGCCCAGAAACAGCTGAGGAATGTCCAGGGACAACTCAAGGTACAGACACTAGCAGATATCTGGAAGAGCAGCTTGAAAGTAAGGAGGTGCAGATTTACAGGTCAATGTTTTGTCGTACAGGACGCCCAGCTTCATCTTGATGATGCCATAAGAGGTCAAGAGGACATGAAGGAGCAGGTTGCCATGGTGGAGCGCAGGAACAACCTAATGCTGGCTGAGATTGAGGAGCTGAGAGCTGCTCTGGAGCAGACGGAGAGAAGCCGCAAAGTGGCTGAAACTGAGCTGGTTGATGCCAGTGAGCGCGTTGGTCTGCTGCACTCTCAGGTATTCCTTACATGTGGCATTCGGAGCAAAAAAGTTGTCGTTCTTGCACTAATTTCAAAGTACACATTTCCTTCATTTAAAATAGAACACTAGCTTGATCAATACCAAGAAGAAGCTGGAGACCGACCTTGTCCAGATCCAGAGTGAAGTAGACGATGCTGTGCAAGAATCAAGAAATGCTGAAGAAAAGGCCAAGAAGGCCATCACTGATGTGAGTTTTAACACATTCTGTCATTCCCCTCATTGTAAAAGCTATTGTTGAGATCATGGTTGTTGCGTTGTAGGCTGCCATGATGGCAGAGGAGCTGAAGAAGGAGCAGGACACCAGCGCTCATTTGGAGAGGATGAAGAAGAACCTGGAGGTGACGGTCAAAGACCTGCAGCACCGCCTGGATGAGGCTGAGAATCTGGCCATGAAAGGGGGCAAGAAGCAACTCCAGAAACTGGAGGCTCGGGTAAAGATCTCATCACACTCGCTCCACTGAAGGATGTTCATGATGTAGAGTGTGGTAAACCTCCCTTTGTTCCAGGTGCGTGAGCTTGAGGCTGAGGTAGAAGGTGAGCAGAGGCGAGGATCCGAAGCGGTCAAAGGCGTCCGGAAATATGAGAGAAGAGTGAAGGAGCTCTCCTACCAGGTAGATGTTATTATTTTAACTCATATCAATTGTTGTCTGACACCTGTGCAAAATAACACAATTGAATCATGTGTGCATCAGACTGAGGAGGACAAGAAAAACGTCACAAGACTGCAGGATTTAGTGGACAAGCTGCAGCTGAAGGTCAAGGCATACAAGAGGCAGTCGGAAGAGGCTGTAAGTGTCATATTTGCTTATTTTACATTATAGTGCCACACATTGTATAAAATGCCATGCAGCAATCTGATAATCATCAATCAAACCTATCCTCACTGGCCATTACATCAAAAATTATACTTTATAAATATGATAAATGTTAAGCTATGATGGTAGGTGTGATGTTGGGCAGTTGAACACCAATGCAAACATCAACCACTAAATTGGTTAACGCAAGCAATTTCTGTTAGTTTGTCTGTATGCTAGCAGTCAAACAAAATCAGACATAAGTATTTACAATCTACAATTACACATCATTCTGTTGTGCAGGAGTCCACCAGAGGTGGGATTAAGTCACATATGTGACCCCCCCCCCTGGTCTCTGCTATTGTGACCCACTTGGTTGTAAATAGCTGACACATTTTTTTTTTTTTTTTAAATTCGAAGTTAATTCAGCTGTTGAACTATCCCCGCAGGAGGAACAGGCCAACACTCACATGTCCAGGTTGCGGAAGGTTCAACACGAGCTGGAGGAGGCTCAGGAGCGCGCAGACATCGCTGAGTCACAGGTCAACAAGCTGAGGGCCAAAAGTCGGGAAATTGGAAAGGTGAGGATCAGATTCGGAAGAAGCAAAGTTGCTGTCACTCTGCTATGCTGTCATGTCACGCTAAACTCACACGCCATCGTTCCCGTCTTGTCATTGTAGGCGAAGGATGCTGAAGAATAAGATGCAACCTCAGTGAGAGATTAAAAATTAGAATAATAAAATATGACCTTTCATTGGAATGCTGTCATGATATACTGTAGATGTACATTAAATAGATATATTTTGCCTGTCTGAAGACTTGCCTTTTCTTTCATTTGGCACCAAAAGAAACACACCAACACTTGACAGAGGATGTAAGGTTGGTGGTTAGTGAGACTGAAAGAATGAAACGTGTGTGTGTGTGTGGCAGTAATTGGGGCTCAGGTATCTGGTTCAAATTGAGATCAAAAGAACAGGGTTGAAGAATCAAAAGGAAAATACAGTAGATCTGAAGAGGCAGTCTACATTTTTTTAAAATGACTGTGGATTTTAAAAAAAAATACAGTATATATTATATAGAAAAAAATAAATACTAATTACTTTTTAAACCTGTTACCTGCCACCCACCTGTGTCGGTCAGTTCTCGCATCTTGAAAACAAACCACCATGACACAAAATAAGATTATATCTTGTTTAATTCAATTGAATTGTACATTTTAACCAAATCTACGACTAGAATCCAGATGAAAATATGACACATGAATTTTGTACATTCCATTATAATTGTGACTTATTTCTTGAGTTTCTCAGCGACTGATACTCATCTATTTGTCATATACGGGAGGTGGATGTACAATTTGGCACTAATCTAGATTAGGATTGATAATATTTAGTTGAGGTTGTCTGACTGCATGACATTAGTCCTACTGTTATACTGTGATATGGTGTTCGTTAGATGATATTATGTATTAAATTAGATGAGGTATTAGGTATACAGTAGGTGTTAGTTATTGAATTAAATGTTATACATTGCATAATTACAAATTCAATGCACATTTTATGCACACAAGTTTAAGAGCACTTCAATTATATATGAAAAAGACTGGATGTTGACTTTGTCCTAGGAGTGAAGGAAAAGCCTAAAAGGAAGATGAATTAAGTCTCAATGTGAGGCAGCCATCTGATCAGTTAGTTGAGAGAGAGAAAAAAATGACATGCATAATAAGAAGCCCACACAAGTAAATGGCAAACGAGAAGTCATTTGTCCTGGGCAAAATGACGTTGCAGATAGATAGATGGAGATATCTGACATGTGTTTTTGTTTTTTTTCCCTGACAACACATGCTCAGATTGACAGCAGCCGAGTCGGGGACATAGCAAGCGACCGCCACTATGCGTTTCCTCTTTGGGGAGCGTGTTCACTTGACATAGTGACAAACGACGGCTGACCTTTGCACCCTGCACTCCACTTAATAAGGCACCTGCTCACTCGGGAATGTGAGGCACCCGGGATTACACACTTTAGTTTGTGCTGAATCACTGTGACACACAGGCACCTTTTTAAAAAACATCTCTCCTGTCTATAATTTTGTACTCAGCATCGTTACGTCTGGATTAAGCCTAAAAATAGCATTGTTTTTCTCTGCACAATCAACTTAAAACTATTTACACCTTTCCCAGTAGGCTATACGCGGTTTAATACGCTACTGTACACTTTGCTGCGATAAAACCGTAATTCTAAAGCTTGTCAGACCAGTTTTTATCTGAAAAACATCATCATAATAATAATAATTTCAAAAACACGTCACAACCATGAAAGCGTATCTACATATTTATATCACTTGCATCTTACACAACACTCTAATCACAGTTGCACATCTAAAAGTTTCATTTTCCTTTAAAAAGAGCAACTAGAATGATTTTACAACATGATGTTCTGCAGCAGAGTTGTAGTTAAAGAGTCCTCATAGAGGCTTCAGCTGTTCTGAGAGAAGAGCCTCTGGACTCTTGCATAATGATTGTCATACCATAAGAATCAATCCACTTTGCCAGACTCCAATATCGGAGACAGTGGATGTATCTATGTATAAAGCACAATGTATATAGAGTAACAAGGCACCAGTGGCTGGATGGCATCAGTCATCAGAAGCAGATTAATGTATCTCCGGCAGCTTCATTGCAGGAGGGAAGCCAAAACCACTAGTGGAAACTCGTGCAGAATGTTCAGAGTGAGAATCGTGTTTCTCCTTGGTATCTTTACTGAGTGACACTGTGAGCAAATGCACAAGCAACTTGACTCTTTGGATTTCTCGTCTGGTCCACACCACCCACATTTTTTGTTTTGGAACCCTTGACAGCTGACAAAACAAGCAGAGCGATATTTGGACCCACACCACGCTACAGAGACAAGACCATATCGTCGCACTCTTAGATACTACATGTTCCATACATTTAATTGAAAAAGTGTAGACAGAAAATAAAAAGAAAGAAAACCTCCAAAGCAAAAAATGTCCTTGGTTAAAAAAAAATAAATAAATCTATGGGTCAATGTCAATATAGAATGCCTTAGCAGAATCACTTAGTCATCATGGAAATGTAGCAGAATACTGCAACTCCGAGGTCTTATTATAAGTGGCCCCAACATTTGATCACATACCAGGCAAATTTGATTTATTTTCATTGGATGTATGTGATTTTGGCATTTCCCAAACACCACTCAGTGTGTGCAATACAGGAAGTAGTTAAATGAGGTTTTTTTTCATTTTTTCTTTTTTTACATGGTTTTATCATCCACAACAAGTTATTTAATAAAACGAGTCATTTTGGTTATGTATATTCCATTTTCATGACCATATTGAACATTTTGCAAGAATCCCTGAAATTGCTGTCCACCCTGTCATTATACAAAAACTTGTTTTGTTATTAGTGACATTTCTACTAGCATTTTGTCTTTTTTCAATGGAGGCTGAAATAGCCTAAATATTTACATTTATGTTTTGTAATTTTCATCATGTTATGTGTAAATGGATGTTGTCAAACTCCGTCCACTCTGTCAGTGAAATATCAATTGATATAAAAAAAAACATCGAGAAATTAGAAATATATTATATATAAAATATATTTCTAATTTCTGGAAGGTTTTTTTTTTTTTATCAATTGCTCTCTCTCTCTCTCTCTCTCTCTCTCTCTCTCTCTCTCTCTCTCTCTCTCTCTATATATATATATATATATATATATATATATATATATATATATATAAAGAAATTAAATCACAGCTCTCTTCTTCAGACGGACATCCAACAATGACATAATTTCCATAATGGCTGACAGCATGAGGAGAGAGGCTTAAACAAAACTTAAAAACATAAATAAAATTTTAAAAAAACTTCAAAGAGGTATTTATATTACAAATCATGAAACTTTCTGGAAGAAAAATCACCTATTGGAGGGTTAAATTAGATTGAGCTCATTACTTTTTGACTACTCCTTGTGTGTGTGTGTGCATGTGTGTGTGTTGTGGATACTTCAATCCATCCATTTTCTGAGCCGCTTCTCCTCACGAGGGTCGCGGGCCTGCTGAATCCTATCCCAGCTATCATCGGGCAGGAGGCGGGGTACACCCTGAACTGGTTGCCAGTCAATCGCTGGGCACATAAAAACTCACAACCATTTGCACTCACATTCACACCTACGGGCAATTTAGAGTTGTCAATTAACCTAACATGCATGTTTTTGGGATGCGGGAGGAAACCGGAGTGCCCGGAGATAACCCAAGCAGGCTCAGGGAGAACATGCAAACTCCACACAGTCGGAGCCGGGGATTGAACCCGGGTCCTCAGAACTGTGAGGCAGACGCTCTACCCAGTCGTCCACCGTGCCGCTTGTGGATACTTTATATGATTAAATACATTTCTTTACAAGTGTATAAAAACTGCTATCACTGGTAGGAACAATAATTAGCCAGAGCTGAAAAATGGAAAATATCAACAGCATTTAATCACCAAAGATATAAACATTGAAATATCAATTTGTAATGTGACTGACAAAATGTTTACAAAGTTAAGCTTGTTGTATTCTGAAGATTGCTTTGCATACAAAAATGAGGTGGGCATGATGGGAGGCCGGCACAAAGAGCGGAACAACTATCCCCCGTCGACGACAATGGAAGCCAAATGAAGAGCAAAGTTAGTGCAAAAAACATTGAAACATTCTTTCATAGACAAAGACAAACAGACAATATATTGTAATTTTTAACTCTGGATCTTTTTGTGAATCGCTTGTTGTGCCCGCGTAAGCGTTGTAACATTCAATACATTTCTGCCTTAAACAAATATACAAATAAATACATAGATAAAATAAATACATATTTTAAATTAGATAAGCAACAAATACATTAATTTCATCAGCAAATTCCTTAAGATCCTTTACATGCCCCTGCATTCTTTTATTTGATTATTTTTTACTTTTTTCCTAAATAAATGACATGTAATCAGGCAGTTTGTTTACCAGCTGCACCTTTTGTGCTTCAACCTCCCAGCATAAAGAAATAAATACATAAGTGCGATATTGGCTTCACTGAAGTCAAACTTTGTTCCTCATTTATTTCCACAAGATGTACCCAAACGGAATGTTTCATATCCAGTCAAATATGTACACAAAACGTGTTTCAAGTGTTCCAAAACATCATGCAAATAAATTGTGGTCCTTGAAAACAAAACGACAACACTGACTTTAATACTTTGTGGCTTATCAACACTTTTGCTCAATATACAGCAGTGTTGTTTTAAGACCTAAGTTCAAAGCCGAGGGGGTAAAAGCAGTTTTTATTTCTTTTTTTTTTTTTTAAAGCAATGTTTCCGGCAAACCTCTCCCGACCATGCTGAGGGACAGTAAAGATGCACAAGAGTAGGCGAACGGCGCGTACATAAACATCCTAAACATTCACTTGTTTCAGTCACTCGTGGCAGAAAAGACGGGAAACTGGAGAAATTGTGCGCGACGTGGTAGAAATGTACGAAAAGCCACAAAACCTGTGCTTTGATTTGAGGCCCAACCACAGGGTCACGTCTCAACAAACATTTTTCCATCAGGTGGCCACATGCTTGTTCTGTGCTCTTGAATGGAAAGTCTCGTTTGTTCTTGAGGAGCAATCCAGTGTCGTTTGTCCACTGCAACCTCCACGAGTCCTTCGCATGGCCTGCGGGATGGAGGATGAACGTCAATGTAACATCCAAAGCGAGTGCCGCAGGGCACTGCGAGGCGGAAAAATCATGCGTACAGAGGAAAAAGACACAGCAGCGTTCTACTGCAGCATGATTTTGTACAGGAACATACTGAGAACACAGAAAGATGCCGAGAAGCTACACTCCCCATACAAGAAACAAACATGAATGCGTCATTTCACTAGTGTGGAATAACATTATGCATTCATGATGGAAACATTTGTTAACAAATTGGAAGTCGCTGTAGCTTTGTAATAGATTGATTTGGGTACAGGTTCTTTACGAAACACTTCAATTCATCAGTCAACCAATCCCTGCAATCCCATAAATCAAACTGGATAGTAAAATTAAAAAAAAAACTTGAATGTGAAGTCAAGACTGTCTTTTTTAAAAAAAAATTATCTTATAAAGAAAAAAAAAATATTTCGTCCATCAAGATATCAGAACTCGTGAGCACTTATCCGCATTGATTGAATTGAAGTGTGAAGACTTTATCCCACCAGGGCACACACAGCATCAATTCATGTCTGGTATTATGCTGTAAGGTTCCAGAAAGAAAGAGATATTAAAGAGCTCCACATCACCTCATTTTGGCCCCAAACTGACAAGTGTTCCAGTCGAGTGCTTGTTGGTTGCCTCATTAAAGGAGCATTTCTTCTGAACATCAAGCCAACCCCCCCTCAAAACAAAACGAACAAACAAACAACCCCAAAGAGCTGATCTACAAACTTGCTTTGGGTACCTGACCTTGAGTCGACATGGAAGTGAACGGCGGCACGTGTCAGCGGTGGAAGAAAGGCAGAATGAGCTGAAGAACAAGAAGGACCCCCACGTAGGGCTGCACAAACTGTGCCCGTCCGCACTCGGAAGTATTTTCCTGCAATCAACAAGACATATGACTAATATTATACACACAAGTTTGACTTACAGTACATACTGTACATCTAGGCCTGGAAGTATGTAGACAATGGCGGAGTTATCATGAGCCCAGTGATCGTGATTGAAGTGTAGACTTTCAGCTTTAATTTAACAGGTTTCAAAACAAGTTGATATTTACCACGTGGGGATGACAGCCATTATACGTTCCTTCAATGTCAACACTTTTGGAAGGAAAACGAATGGAATAGTCTCCAAATTCGGTGACTTGATTTTAAGCCAATAGGGGGTCAAATATGGTCGGTGGGCCACATAGGGCCATTTCCGTTCTTTCATCTGGACAACGAAGTATTTACATAATCAATATTTGTTGCATTAATTTTCATTCATTTTTCCTCATTAAATATTTAGTTAATGAATTATAATTATGAAAGGTGAATGGTTATTTATTCTTTTATAAAAATAAACTATTTTATATATTTTACTTACAGATGTTAAAGTTTTCCGTTTTTTTTTGTTTGTTTTTTATTTTTACCCGACGTATGAATGCAATGGCCCATCCGCCTACTTCTAATCAAACGAGGCCCTTAAGCATGCTTTTCGCTTACTGAAGACAAAAGTGAAGGCAACAATACCCCGAAGCAAAGAAGCATGTGAAGGTGCGCTGCAACGAAGGCCTCGCAATGCACGGCATGCGAATTGGTTGCATTTACAATTATGTCAAACGTTTCCTGAAAATGGACATCTCGTATTGTACACCCAAAATCTGTAGTTGCTAAATGGTAAACGGAGCGTGTGTACCCCGTGTGTGTTTCTACTCACTAAGGCACTGAAGTCAAGGCAGGTCGTCGGACCTCTCCGATATCGTGCGTTGCTCAGTACCTCACAAGGATTTTCTTCCTGGACTGAGAGTTGTTTGTTAGTTGAGGAGACCAACGGTAACTTTATTAAAGTACATCACAGTGGGGTGCGTGTGAGAAAGGATACACTCCGTCCTGACTTGGCTCAGCCTCTCTATCTCACAGGAGCTGCAGGGGAGCGTCTCGGCGACCACAAAGAGGAGGTTGGTGTTTTCTATCCGCTTGGTGTGGAACAGCCTGAAACATCCCGAGAGAGGGAGAGAGAGAGGGGGAGAGAGAGAGAGAGAGAGAGAGAGAGAGAGACTCGGATGCAGCATGTGTAAAGTGCACAAGATATAGCAAACATTGCAGTGAGGTGAAATGAAAACCACACCGCGAGCAGTTGCCGCAGTCCTGCAGCACGTTGTACGAGTTGGTGGTGTTGCTGAAGAAGAACTGGCTTTGGATGGTCACACAGCTGCTCGTCTTGATTTCAAAGCCTTCTACGAAGATGTCATCTGGAAGGGAAATGCATCCCCACATTATCTACAATAACAAAATGTAATGTGTCCACAAAAAAGGCACATTTTCCCCCAATGTTTGACGTTATTACTACACATATAAAAACACTTTGTACCATGAACATTACTGTATCTTTACAGCCACTGTAACGTTTAAGCAAGTCAAAACAAGTTTGACAGAGTGAAGTCTGTAACTATTATCCGAAAAGACATCACATTGGGTAAACCTACGCAGTGCAATCTAATGACAACCAATACAAGGGCTTTATCAACAAAGCCGAAAAAAAATTCCAACTAACAAAATTCTAGGATGGCGGTTTTGATTCTGCCATGTTATGTTTTATTGTGTTTCCTAAAAGGGGAGAGATTGATTGCAAATTAGCACTTTTTGTCTCACTGGCTGAAACACAGTCATTATGACCTGACAGTCGTACTTGATCATTATGATCTGTGATTTTGTTTCTGTTGTGTTAATATCTGTCATCTCTGGTCCCATCTTGTGCTTCTAATACAATATACAAGAAACCACCGCGCCTGAGAAAAAAAACAACCAATCAGAGAAAGGAAGCGTGACTTCCAAGGTGTCAATCATTTGTCGCACAGTCGTTGCAGCTTTGCAAAAAGTAAAACTTCAAACTGTAGTACTGTAAAACTCAATTACAAATAAGGTGCTTTTCTGGGCTGACACAGTAACAGGTCAGCCTGAGGCCGCGGGGGTATGCCCTCGAGTGCGCGGCAAATGACTGACACTTCGGAAGCTTTCGGTTTCTGATTGGTTGTTTATGCTTGAGTGCGGTGGTTTCTTGCAAATCAAATTAGAGGCACAAGACGAGGCCAGACATGGCTTATCTTTTTTTTTTTTTTTTTACAGATCATATGTATCATGTACTGCTGTCAGGTTATAATGACAGTTTTAACAAATACAACAAAAAGTAATATTTTCCCCAAATTACAAATGCCCCTTTTTAATTAAGATCCTTTACATGGCCCTGGTACAAAATATTAGAAGCGACTGAGTATGATGCATGGCAGTTGCATACAACTGCAAACAAGCACAACGTTTTGTTGAATTAAAAACAAGTCTGACTTTGGCAATCAAAATAAACGTTTTTGAAACAGCTGTCACAATGGTTCTCATTAGATTTTGCAGGTGTACTAATGTTGTGGACGTTGATTGTAAACAGACGCATGAAAGCGTTTCAGTGTTAACAGGACTTAACACGGAAATACATATTTTTGAAAATATGTGGTTTGTTTGATGCAAAACATTGGAAAAGCTATATACAGCATTTCCGATTGTTGGTCTTCTTGTGTCAAATTAGACTCCTTTGGGGAAAACACACGCACACAGACACACACACACACCTTGTTGGAGCCAGCTGATGTGTACCAGTCCATACAGTAGCTGCTGAATCAAAGACCTGAAGAAAGGATCACATTACGCCTCGTTAAAAAGTTAAAAAAAAAAAAAAGCCCTCAATAAAGAAGTTAGCATAATGCTGAGCTGAAAATAGATGCGAGTCGGACAGAGACAGAGTGCCAGCTGACGCCTTCGCAGTTTCATGCATTGAAGTCTTGACACAGTTGAGATTGCTTTAAAGGGCAAACTGTGTGCTGAGCTCTCAGTTGATATGAAGTGCAGCAAATTGGGCGGCAGTGACTAATCTCTAAGGACTTGGGGGGAGGGGTGGGGGTTGGTCAATGTAAAATAGCAACTAGCTGTCGAGGTGCCCTTGAGCAAGGCGCTGACGCTCGCCCCTGGCTCGTGAGGCGCAGCATAGCTTGCATCCCTGCATGTGCGTGATCTGGTTCTCTGTGTGATGTTGAGGGATTGTAATGAGTATAATACATTCAATTTCAATAAAATAATGAAGTCTCACCAGGCCACCGTGGACGTCCACCAAGCCAAGCTGAGGATGTCGGCGATGGACGGCTGCAGAACGCATCAAAGGGGTTAAGTGGGGCTGTTGAACGCATCCTCGGGCACGGCCGCAGACAACAAATGTTTCAATGACGCAAAAATGTCATAAAATGACCGTGCTGACTCGTTCATGTGTGCCAAAAAGTGTATTTAAATATGTTTACAATGTGTTTACAAAATGTGTTTTAAAAAGTTTAATTTGGTATACAGTACCTAGGGGTCTCTATATATGGCGGGTTTTCTCCTGTAGCGGTTGGGTCTGTATTTGTAGTATGATGTGGAGATTATATATTAATATGGTTTTTATTGTCATAACAGCCCTCTGAGGGCAACCATAAGTACAATGTGGCCAATGGGGGAAAAAATAAATAATTTGAAATTCCTGCATTAGTCTTGTGACGTGATGATTCCAAACGTTAATAATGGATCATGAGGCTTTTAAGAATGGTTGTGGACAGTAAAATAGGTGCGAGCCCTGAAAAGAATAGCAACAAAAAGAAAGTGAGTAATTGACCTA
This sequence comes from Phycodurus eques, assembly GCF_024500275.1. Lineage (NCBI taxonomy): Eukaryota > Metazoa > Chordata > Actinopteri > Syngnathiformes > Syngnathidae > Phycodurus > Phycodurus eques. The sequence goes on from NC_084534.1 coordinate 21,197,835, forward strand.
AAAATGCATACAATTGTCTATATTAATAGTTTCAACTCTAAATGTACTGCAAAATACGATTTCAGACTTCAAACCGCTCTTGCAATATTACCTGTAAAAAACAAACGGCTTACGGGTGACTTGAAAAAAAAAAAAAAACCTTCACCAGAAGTACGTGTGCCCTTCCCCGACATACAAAGTCAGTCAGGATGGATCACTTCACATACTGTACTTCCTCCACACTTGTATATTAAGATAGGGCTTTGGCGGCATCTTGTGGCATCTTAGTGCATTTCAGAGGGAGCATGAAAAACATGAATAGGTGAATTTTTTTCCATGAACATATACGAATAGTATAATAATAATACTGAAATATACTGTGGTTGTTGTTTTTATCTTCCTTGTGGGTGAAGGTCTCTATAGAAGAAGCAGAAGACTTCCTCGTACCACAAAGAAGCGTCTAGGCGCTGCACCAGTGTGGCTGCTGCTGACTGGCTCGCATGCTGACTGGAAGTGAAAATTCTGTCGTCGGTTGAAGATGGAGTTGTTGTAGAGGGCGTGCATCAAGTATGGGTCCACATCTCCGAAAAAGAGTCCGATCTGCGAGGAAAGGGGCAAACAAGGCAACAAACACAGTGGTTAGGCATGAAAATGACTGCTTTATTTTAACTTCGGGGGGATCCTCGGTTTAAAATGCAGATCTGTTGCTATGGTGGCCAAGTAACCCGAATTTGGACATAAACCAGAATAAACTGCAATCTGTCACTAACCAACGCTAACACAGTAGTAATGTCATAATCACAGACCGGCCAATAAACGAGTTGAGACATAACATATATGTCATGTATGTCATTTGCCTTGTTGCGATTTCTACTATTAGCAGAATAATGAATTTGTTGTCAAAAGATACCAACCTCAATTCTGCTATCAGCTTGGTCTGTCTGAACTGGTGATCCTTTATGAGCTTGACACTTATGCTTTAGTTGGTCACCTTATTAGTTAGCAGCATGTCGCAAAAGTACACAACCACATTCGATGAAAAATAGTGAATAGGTGGTAAATATGCATTGCAAGAAGGAATTATATACTGTTGCACATCAAAACAAAAATGTGGATACAGGATTTGATGTTCTCCTTCCAATAGCTCCATGCCATTTTTCATGATTATTTGCTGCCATCATTAGACCGTGTAGTGTTACTGCACCGACAGAAGCCAGGCCGCAAATATGTTACAGCAATGGCTCGCAAACATTTTATCACCTAAAAAAAAACATTTACTTCTCCGTGTAGGCCTATGTGGTCATCAAAACGAGACAGGTTTTATTCCTAAAATGTATATTTAACAATATTTTAAGCCACTGTAACATAATGCATAGTTTGAACATTACTATACTTAGTTGTCTCGCCATGCTGCACTATTTGCATATACTGGCCACTCATGCCAGAGTAGCATCTGCTCCATTTGCACACTGATTGAGGAGTATCGGTAACATTTGCACAACCAACATTGTCCCAGATGATCGCACTACTCGTCACTTTAAACCGCATTCACTCCTTGAAGTCTCAGCGCCCTTTGCACAATGGTCATTGCACCGGACTATTGCAATATTAGTCGTTCGAACTGCTCTAAGTGCTAGAGGACTCTGCATCTTTTTGCACAATTGTTTTTTGTCAATGTCTTTATGTCCCCAAAGTGTTCTGTAAATTGACTGTCTGTTGTACTAGAGCGGCTCCAACTACCGGAGACAAATTCCTTGTGTGTTTTGGACATACTTGGCAAATAAAGATGATTCTGATTCTGATTCTGATGTAGTAAATAAAAACAAGCACTCCTTAAAACCCTTTTTCAATCCTGACAGAGGACTTCACAATGTGTTGTTCTGTTGTTTTAGTGCTTTTGCAAGAATGTACCTTCACAGGTGTCACAGGCACCGAGCAACTGACCTTTTTCCAGTGATCTCTTTGATTGGACATAACCAGGAAGCCACCGTCATCAATGAGGTAGCACAGGAGGTCCTAAAAGACAACAGACACAGTGTTTTGCCATATTTAAGACTTTTATTGTTCATTATCTAATGACAAACTATACGATCATATCAGCTCATCAGACTCTTCAGTCGAGTTTTGTTGTGACGTAAAGTTCTTACGTCGGTGTTGACCTCACAGTCCATCTCACAGCTCCTGGATGGTCCGCACTGTGTAACAAAATGTTTGATGAGGCAATCAGATGGTAGTGGCGAAGTACTGCAAATCATGTTTGAGTCGTACCTTGTGTGAGCCTTGTCGGCTGTCTGACACGTTGCTGGCCAGGATCTTGAACTTGTCCACCCACGCTTCCAGATCCAGCTTCACTCCCACCACTAACAGCCACAACAAGCCGGAGAGATCAGTCAAAGGGAGAAAGAAATGGGCAACAGAAAACAGCCTTTTAAGAAAGAAATGTTTCACATGATGTCACAAGAGATAGCTTTTTTTTTTTTTTTTTTTTTTTTTTTTTTTTTTCTACCTGCAGGTTTGAGAAGTTTGCCTCCTAAATTCACCTCCACAGCTGAACTAACCAGGATTCCAACTGTGCCATTTTCTGGTCCTAACATGTCATCCAAAGCTGTTCAGAAGCAAAAACACAAGATTTCCCCCCCCCCCCAAAATTGATGAGGCCAATAACTTTAGGTCAGTATGATGTGGTGTAGAACTGCACTGCGTCATATTGAGGATTATTCGTAATTACAACTGTTTGATGTCACTAAATAAAGTAACCAGAGTTTGCAAACACCTCTGCCCCTGATGCAGTGAAGTTGACCACCCCTGAAAAGCACAATTAAAAACATGTTTAACTAACACCGCTCTGACTGAATATTAGCATCGTTCATCCGAGAAGAATATTTTATACGTATCTGGTATTAAATCTCATTCAATTTTGTTGATCGCTGATTTTGTGTTGAACTTTTCTGCTAAAGTAAGACCAAATGATGATCCACTAAAAAGCCGAGAGATTTTTGGAATTCATTCAGGTGTCACGGCAGGCAAACATGATGATGATTTAATTAACTTGAAGCGCAAAGGTTCATGAAAAGCTCCACTAACAATCGTGACTTGATCAAATCGGAGTTCAATTAATATTTTCTACATTTGGGGACAGTAGAAACAAAAAGAACATGATCTGTTGTCTCCAACTCACAATGAGGCCTTCAAAAAAAAATAATACACACAATTAATAAATACATTTTCTGTCATAAACCTCTACATTAAAGGAATCTGTAAATATTCTTACATTCTCTAGGCGGAGCTCGGAACAGGTAACCTTTGTTGTCAAGGCTCCTTCGGTAGTAGTTTGAATTGAAGGGTTCAGGGTCCTCATCCCACAACTCTGCAGCTCTTCATACCAAAAAAAAAAAAAAAAAAGAAGCATTTATTTCTTTCAAGAATATATATTTTTGATATTACTTAAAGTTACATTTGTTGAACTCACAAATTGGGGAACACTCGTGTTATGCCTCCATCGGTGGATGCAAACACAGCCAAGAAGCCGTACCTGTCGCGCAGCGTTTTATTATTGAACAAGATGAGGGTCTCGTGCCAGATTTTGTGTGCAGCCACTCACGAATTAAGATCCTTGTTCTTCCAAACGCGTGAGGCTAGCTGTCCGATAATCCTCGAGTCAAGTATCAGGTTGTGTATGAGCCCTTGGTCACCTAGAATTTAAATAAAATAAACGTGCAGGTTTTAACATCTACGTCCCTTTGACAATGATGGATGTTCCGGCGACAAATTGTGCAACGTACACTCATCTGATTCAGGAGATATTTCCAGCATGAGGGAGAGGAAGTTCTGCAAAAATTGCGTGTTGTTGTCCGAAAGCTGCAGACGCGTGCAGTATTCTCTGCGTGCAGGACAGAATACGCTAGCATCTAATCTCTTATTTACACGTGGATATTAAAAAGCAAAAAGAGAAGGAAAATGTCACCTTGGCGCGAGAAAGACGTGTCCCGAAGATTCAAAGGAGCTTGGCAGTAATGACTGCATGTCTGCGCCGCACAAACTCTGTTACTTTTTATCTTTGCATTCAAATTCTTTCATTGCAACCATATAAAGCGTCGCCTTGGTGTACTTACACTGAAGCTGAAGCATCACATCACTGAGGTCTGCCTGAATGTAGTACTCATTGTAGGGAGGTAGCACCAGCCCCAGACTGCAGGTGGTGTGGAGTAGGAGGAGACACACAGGGCCGGTTTGTGACACGCCAGAAAGCTGCTATATTATCATTTGAAATACATAACATCAGGTTTACCTGTAATCTGTGCCATTGACAGGGGTCCAGGTGTAACCTCTGTACACCTCATCAATGTATTGCTACAATAAAAGAAAATGCATGTCATTGCTATTTCTTGCACGGTAACTGTATGTAAATATGTGTAGCGACTCTGAGGGAGCGTCGGGGTACGCCCTGGAATGTTCGCCAGCCAGTTACAGGGCACATATACAGTAGACAAGCAACCATTCGCACTCAAATTCACTGCCATTACTTCTTGTCATGTTCTGTTTTACCCACTTTTGTGGCACAAGTGCACACAAAAAAAGAGGTGAAATATACAGTGGTGTAGAACCAAATTGGATTCATACTGAGATGTGTTCCTCATATTTTGTCAATCTGATGTAGCCAAATAGGGCAATTCAAAGCATGCTTTTAAATTCTGTCAAAAAGGAGCACTAATATTTTTGAAAAGGCTGAGTTTTAATTCTAATGTAATTATTTTACTTGCCTCATCAACTGACTGCACAAGAGTTTTGATCTGCATGTCACCTGGTCGTCCGTCAATCATCTGTCGCCGGATCTACAGCGTGAAAACACAACATTTTTGAAAAAACACAAGCTTGTTGGCCGGACGGACCGTTGTAAAGTGCACGGAATGTCCGGATCATCTTGAGTCCAACCGTGCTCCTCGCTGGTCCAGTAATAATTCATTCATTCATTCATCATCCGTTCCGCTTCTCCTCACAAGGGTCGCGGGCGTGCTGGAGCCTATCCCAGCTCTCATCGGGCGGGAGGCGGGGTACACCCTGAACTGGTCGCCAGCCAATCACAGGGCACACAGAAACAAACAACTATTCACACCTACGGGCAATTTAGAGTATTCAATTAACCTACCCTGGGATGTGGGAGGAAACCGGAGTACCTGGAGAAAACACAGGGAGAACATGCAAACTCCACACAGGCGGGGCCGGATATTGAACCCCGGTCCCCAGGACTGTGAGGCGGCTGTGCTAACCATTCGCCCACCGTGCCACCCAGTAATAACTTCAAACAGAAATTGAACAAGGGCAAGCAACATTTTTGAAGCACTAAGTGCTGACCTCCTCTTTATTGCTGTCCTCCACTTCTGCATCCAAGAAGTCCAGTGTCACAGGTTCTGGGAGATGCACCAGCTGAGAGACAAAAAGAGCTCCATGGTGACTAACTGGAGAATATTAAATAGTGTGTCTGCAAAACCTTACTCATGCTGCTAAATGCACTTATATAAAAAGTATTTTCTGGGTTCTACATCACCTTGGGCTGTAGATTGGGATGAAGAAGAAGATATCCATTTGGGTCAATTGCAAATATGTAACCGTTGGCCCCGAGCTGTTGAGGAAACAAGAACATTAAGCCCAGTGGAAGAAAAAATTGAAAAATAAGAAATAAACAGGATGAAAACAAATTCGAGAAGGAGATTCAAATAAAATGGTCATACACTGTATTGTGGCGTCAGGCGCTTAATCTCATCGAGATGCACGTCCACTCCCATGACGCCTAAAATCAGCTGGTTCTGAAAGCGCAAGTTAGGTCAATCACGCCACGCTTGTTGTAACGGCACAAAATTTTCCATTCAAAACATTACGAGTGATTTTCTCTATGTTGTATTATACATCAGCACTGCATTGTCGTTCATATGAGTCTCCATAATCTGCTATGTGTGTATATAAAACCACTGAATATGTCACATTACCTGTAGTTTTCCATTCATAGTGAGATTAAATACAGGCAAAGTCCCAGTTACTACCATCCCAAGACCCTGCAAAAGTTAAAAGACAAAGGCCCGCAAGTCATTTCAATTATGATGAATCACTTTAAGTCTACACTCAAACAAAAACAAACAAACAAAAAAACAAAAAACAGCTTTACTTCATATTTTTGACCTGTTCCACACACTTTTATTTTGTTTGTTCACCACAAAGAATTGAGTTAATAGTGGATCAACTTAATATTGTTGCGTCAAACGAGCAAAATGCATTCGGTGTGAAAGAATTGAGCTGAATGCAATTTTGAGCTTAAAATACAACATGATAAACTCACCAACCATAATATTGGGTCGACCTACATCTATCCATCCATCTCCTTTCTGGGCAACAGGTGGGGTACACCCTGGACTGGTTGCCAGCCAAACGCAGGGCACAACCATAAAGAAACAACCATTCACACCTACGGATAATTAAGAGTAACATGCATGTTTTTTGGAACGTGGGAGGAAGCCAGAGAACATGCAAACTCCACACAGGAAGGCCGGACCCTTGATTCGATGATTACTTCAAAAATACAAAACAGTTCAAGATTTTTAGGTTCCACTGATTACATTCTCTACATTCTTATTCGGAAGTCATTCGTTACTGTCAACACGGATAACGATTTGGGATTTAGAGCGTGACGTCAACTTGTGGATTTTAACTATTAATGGCAGGGCTCGCTCCCTATTCCCGTGAATAGTTGGAGGTCATGTGTCTCTATGACAGCGTCAATCGTAACCAGCGGAATATTTATACAAAGCTTGCATGGACTCCAAATGCAGGTGTACCTAATAAAGAGGCCAGTGAGTGTTACACATATTCTGGTAGTGGGGATCGTGCAGTCTCACCAAAGCATCCTGATACACATTGGTCCACTGGACCTGCTTGGCCTCGTCGCCTGCAAGAACCATGGGGCGTCCCAACACATCCAGGTACTCCTGACAGAGCACAAACAAAAATGTTACAGGTTAAAGGCTGCATCTTTGGAACATACAGGAAAAATGGATGAAGATTTGTGTGCGCACGGTGTACGAGCGCCACAAGGCGGAGCGGACACGAGACGTACCCACCTGCGTGTTAATCCTTATGGCGCACAGGGAACGGATCTCAAAATAGTAACCTGGTGAGAGAACGAGGAATACCGTGTGGAAGAGATGATTTGGGCAATCACATTTTACACAACATAAACACAAAACATGATGTTCACCTTTATTGGTGCATGCGATCCACTGTAAGGGTGTGACATCATAGTTGTGCTGGCCCACTGAAAAGGTGAATACTCGAACCTTTGCGTGAATAAAAGGCGTTTTCATTTAGATGTTTCACCTTGACAAATTGTAGTGTGATGGAGAAAACATGAGAAGAAACCGACCGTTTTGTTGGGCCAATTGTACTGCATGAAGACATCTTGAGCTCGGTCCTCGCCTCCATCGGTGAAAAGCATGATGATTTTATTGCAGTTGGCCCGTGGGACATTTGTTTTCTGAAGGAAAATTTCAATAAAAACACTCACACCAACTAGTTACGAGATAAGAAGTAAACACAGGAATGTGTGTGGTTTTGTTTTGTTTGTTTTTTTGCTTTTGACAACTAAAAAACTACGTATATACATTTTGTCAAGAAAACCAGCCCTTTTTTTGTAACATATTGTAAAGATTTTTGATCACACACACACACACAAACATTGCAAGCAATCAAGCACTTTTTGGCTCCAAAAATACCAATGTCATGCAAATAAAGAGCCAAAATGACAGTTTTCAATTGGTTTTCAGATAAGAACTGATAAGAGGTGGATAATGAGTATATCACTTGCATTTAACAGCTGATTGAAGGCAAAATGAAATCCAGATTTGTATTCAGTGGTGCCCTTGGCCTGCATCTGCTGCACTGCTTCTTTAAAGATCTTCTTGTTGCGCACGTTGGCCTGGACGAGATGTTTGAAGCAAGGAACCACTGCCTCTGCCTTGTCGCTGAACTAAAACACAGCAGCACGGTTGACATAAACGGTCCAAAGATAGAGACCCCGCAATGACGACGACGATGATGATGATGATGATAAACAGACAACCAACCCGGGCCACGTTGACGTAGTCATCATCAGACAGCGTGTCCAGCATCTCCATCACTGACGCCTTGATCAGTTTAAGTGTGAGTCCACTGACACTGCCGCTCCTGGAGGAGGAAGAACATGACGGGTCATCACGTGGCCAAAAACATGCAAACGCTGGTCGTGGGAAGTACAAACACTTTGTTATTGTACTTACTGTATGTGGATTTTTCAGGTATCTGCTCTTTACTTTAAGACTTTTTCCTTTTTACTCCCTACGTTTGAAAACAGATATCTGTACTTCCTACTCCTTACGGTGTCAAAATAGTTTTTTTTTTTTTTTTTTTTTTTTTTTAAATGAGGACACGACGTAAAAAAGAAAAAAGGTCAATTCAACCGCCATTGAGATCTTGATTGATAATTGAGATTTTGGACAGCAGCAACATGGAAAGTGACCTAAGGAGTGTTAACGACAATGACGACGCAACGCATTCAGAGAGCAAGATATTCTCCATCTATGGCCTTATTTAAGAGATTTTTTTTTTTAAGTTGTTGCTTAGAGAATGATTTGTGTCTTGTACCAGCCTAAAAACAAAAAGCCTCTAGCGTTAAAAAAAAATCTCTGCCTTTATTTGTTTGCTAAATGTTTCCGTTTACAATAATAACCTTGGTTTTGAGTTGCGAGTGTGGTCACGGAACATATTAAACTCGTATCTCAAGGCACCACCGTACAGTATTGGGAATAGTATGCATAACTCACACATCGACGAGAATGACCATATCTTTGGGGGAGGAAGCACCTTGGATGTACCTGTGGTGTAAGAGAAGAAAGTATCAACTGTTTCAAGCTGCTACAAATGTACAGTAAACGTTACGTTCCAGAAGACCCACCGCAGTAAATGAAATCTGCGATAGCAGTGTCAAATTATTTGTTATATTATTATATACATTTAAAGGTTTTATATATATGTATTTCACTGACTGTTTGTGAAACTTCACTTGAGGAAGAGCTGCAGGTATTTTATTTGTCCACTTGCGGTTATCATGCACGCACACACATACCACAAACTCATTGTCAGCAAAAAAAAAAAAAAGCATTACAGGTGCCCAGAATTCATTGCGGTGATGATGTCAACTACAGTCAAGCTTGTCGAGTGTGTGCATTAGTTATTCATTGGGGTAAGGTTGGTATTTGGGAATTTATTTCTGTGGCTTGTATTTGAAATGGGTATAGTACTGGTACTGTAAGGTTTCTTTTTCTGCGAAAAAGAAGGACCCAATTGATCTTCTGTGAGTCATGGCTGCCACAAAGAGTAATTGCACTCTACTGGCCTTTAAAAAAAATCCGCAATAAATGAACCGCGATATAGCGAAGGGTTACTATATTGAATGCATGAGATGATTTACCAGGGTCTCCTCCTGACATCATACAGGTCAATTTTATCAGGGGCTTTCCATGGGGTGGCTGCAAAAAAAAAGAAAAAAAAGCTTTAATGATTGAGAACATTTCACAAATGTGACATCATGGTAGCGTGCGGCGAACTGCTAGTTTAAAAACTTACCAGGGTAGTAGCGCGTCACCCCGGTGGCGCTCCCGAACGCTTGCCACAGTAGTGACGGATCCTCCCGACTGTTCTCCATGAACACTTTCTCCAGTGCTTGGGTCCAGTTGAGCTCATTCAGAATGACTGGCGCTGATGGGAGAGAAACGCTTTGGAATACGTACGGCAGATACGTAACATTCACCCCCAGAACTTGGGAACTTGCCTCCTTTATAAATGTCTGTGGGAATCTGAACAGCTGTGTAGGAATAGTTGACATTGTTTTTGAAATTGGGGTCGTACACAAACTCCAGTTTGATGTGGGAAGGATTTTCCACTTCAGTTTCTCCGTCCATGGAATACTGTAATAATAGTAAAAAGAAAAAAGAAAAAACACAGTTTTTAAGCCACATAATAGACTTGCATCAATATTCCGTACAACTGCACTATTAATTGCTAGTCCATTCGACACTAGACTTGATACTTTCTAAGAATAACAATAATAATCTGATGTTTTTCCCTTAATACCTGGAAGAGCATTATAAAGGTAGTTGCTCCACCTCATGAAAAAGTTGCTAAATTTGGTTACCTTTGCATTAGTGGTTACTTGAAGAATCACTACATTAAACATTTATTTAGGTGCAACTTTTATTCAACTTATGTGCAACACGCTGTAATTGAATCATTTAAAGGGGGTTTGCAATTTAAAAAAAACAACAACAAAAAACACTTTTTTTCCTATTTGTTAAGACTGTCAGTAGGCTATAACCTGACGGTAGTACATGATTACAATGATCTGTGAAAAAAAAATCTTTGACCCCATTTTGTGCCGTGAATTTGACCATCAATTTTCTATTCCATTTACAATAATACTAAAAATACCTTTTAGGAATCCTCTTCCTTGTTGATGGTGAACACTTGGGCCTACTGCGCAACTGTATATTAATGGTGTTACGCTAAGAATTTCTCAGTATGATGCTGTTCTACACCACTGCAAAGTGCAACCAATATAACACAATATCGCACAATTACTCACATGATCCAACTCTGCCTTGGAGTCATAATAAGCCATGTCCAGCTCCTGGGAACACACACAGATGTATGGAGGGCCCCTTAAACACGTAACCATCTTCCAAATGCAAATACATTTCAAAGTATTATCATAGAATTATTAGATTACATTACATTACAACATTTAAATAAATGGTCTCAAATAAATGATTGTGAGCAGTGACAAAAGCCTTTACGACAAAGTGTTTCAAATCAGTGAGTATTTGCTGCTTAATGCTGCACAAGATTAATCAGGCTCAGGCAGAGCATTGCCATCTGTTAGTGTCATTTCTTTCAGAGCCCTAACATCCTTTAGAATAAGCATGGAATCTTCTCAGAGACTGGTATGTTTCTATTTTTAGACCACATTCGATCTCTGAAGATGGAGTTTTTTTTTTTTTTTTTTTTTTTTTTTTTTTTTTTAGTTCCGAGCCTTTCAGCAGCAACGGTGCTTGGAACATCGGAGCTTGTCAGTCACCCATAAAATATACTGTACATGAATAGATTCTGCAAAACTGATCTACAGTACATCGCAAGTTCTTGAATGTAATGTTTGTATGCAATGGGTGCCAAAATGGATAAGTACGATTCCAAGTCAAAGAAGCAAAGCAAAGTATGACTTCTTTTGAAATATTTCCCAACCTTTAATGAGCTAAGGCAGATAATATGTAACATTAAAAAGATATCACAACACACCACTAAACAAAAATGTCACCAAAAAAAATATATGAACTAAAATGATGATGATCTCATCTCAACAGACTTAGTGTGAAATCTTGGCCTGTTCAAGAACATAGTTATTATTCCGTTGTATAAATGACAACACGTGGTTAATTGTACTTTCTGTCATCGAGTGAAAGAGCATTGAATTATTCTGCCTGTCACTATACGTCTCTGGCATAGCTAGATGAACAAAGATTTTAGTAAATTTTTAGTACATAAATGAAATGGAATATAAGTAAAATTGGATAGCTGATCACAAAAGTCTTAGTTTTTATGATCATATTTTCTTCTTAAATGGGCCACACAACATCATCCATGATGGAGCTAAAATTAAAAACAGGGATTTTACAGTAATGTATTTTCAGATCATCAGGGGTGTGACGTCCTAGGCTGGATCTACACTCCAGCTCCAAGTGTCCAATTCCAATTTAATGCCTAAGTCAAGTTTTTTGGGACTATTTGCACGTACATATGACTGCACTGCTGAAACACATGAAATAACCCGCATGCGCAGATGCCCAAATGTTACTTTAATAACGCCACCAGTATCAACAAAGGGCAGTGAAACACATAATAAGACAATAACAAATATTAAACATTACATAGCATTTAGTTGGTCTAGGCTTGACTCTATCCACCATTGATTTAAATGAGGGCAACGTCGGCATTACTCCACCGTCTGAAATTATTTTCCATATTAAATGGTCGACACACCTCTTTCTAGACATTGTTTAGTCGTTTATGCTTTCGCTGTAATGTAGTTTGTATTTACAGGGTGTGTTTTTGAACGTGTTTATTAGGATTGTTTGAGCAGATGCAGGTGTGTATACGTCACCCATCAGTGTATTTTGATAAAGCTGAGCTTGCATTGACATGATATATCCAATCGTGTTTTTAAACTGCCGCATGTCTAAAACCTCACGGATTTTTATTCACATAAAACCAAGGGGCCAAGAGGCCAAAACCCGGATCTGAAGAGATCCGATTCCATACATTTTTAAAAAATATATCATTATTATTATACCCAAATTGTGCCACTTGAGAGAATAAAATCTGAATTGCATCACATGAACCTTGTGGTATTATTCAACTATTCTAGTTGAAGATTTTTGAAATGTTTGCCAGACTCCTACCAAACGAACGGGACACACACAGCATACCTTCATGGGGTTTTGATGGGGGTTTTCTTCTTTCATAGGAAACCTGAAAATGTTTACCTACAGTAGCTTAGCTGGTCAACACTGCCAGTGAGGCGGATGAGCTCAGTGAGGCGGCACAGTGACCGACTGGTTAGACCATCTGCCTCACAGTTCTGAGGACCCGGGTTCAATCCCCGGCCCCGCCTGTGTGGAGTTTGCATGTTCTCTCTGTGCCTGTGTGAGTTTTCTCCGGGCACTCCGGTTTCCTCCCACATCCCAAAAACATGCATGCTAGGTTAATTGAAGACTCTAAATTGCCCGTAGGTGTGAATGTGAGTGCGAATGGTTGTTTGTTTATATGTGCCCTGCCTGCGATTGGCTGGCAACCAGTTCAGGGTGTACCCCGCCTCCCGCCCGATGATAGCTGGGATGGGCTCCAGCACTCCCCCGCCCCTTGTGAGGATAAGCGGCTCAGAAAATGGATGGATGGATGAGCTCAGTGATTTTCAAAGTGTGGTACGGCTACCACTAGTGGCACACGGGCTTCCTCGAGTGGTAGCAAAAGAGTCCCTTAATGCAAATATCAACCGATGATGACAAGGAAATGAAAAAAATTACAGTATTTTTTTTTTTTTAAGATGGTACTTGCTGTAAAACATTTGACAAGCAGTGGACTATCTTATGGAAACTGCGAAGAGTGGCCTTTGGTCAGAACCAAACATATTGAATATACAACATATACTATACTGTTTAGTGTGAATCAAATTTACCTTGATGCCATCCTGCCAGGGATGCTCTAGCTGGAGCCGTTCAGCCTCACTGGCTAACCTCTGTGGAAACATAATATGTACATAACCAGATGAAAACCAATCTCCCAGTAAAAAGCGTTAAAACATTATTTGCGGAATGAATCGAGAAATATGAATAAATCTGAAGATCGAAATAGCATGATATCCTCAACTTTTTTCTTTTAATAATATGTCACAATGCTTATATTTTATTTGGGGGGGGGGGGGGGGAGACTCAAAGTCAGCGATTGTGAGTCAGGAAGTGACTTACTTCGAGAGCTTTGCGCTTCTTAGCCAGAAGTTTCTCGATATCTGAAGCCACCTTCTCCACTATCTTTCGAGGCTGATTCTTTACCAGACTAAAGCGTCTTCTTTCTTCATTGTATATCTACAAAGCATTTTCACAGGATAAGAGCAACACTGGCACCTAGTACATTCTATTATTTATTAAAACATCCACTTTAGCATTAAAGACCAAGGATTTGCACCACAAAGCCTCTTTATACTTCAAATTCAATAGGCACAGGGGCACAGTTGCTGCTTTTCATGTGCATAGTCTTTTCACACACATTCTTTGTGGCAGTTGTCACAGAGGAATCACATTACTGCAGATTCTACAAACCCCAATTCCAAAGAAGTTGGAACATTGTCTAAAAAGCAACTAAAAAAAATAATACAATGATTTGTAAATCCTTTTTTCAACCTATATTCAATTGAATACACTACAAAGACAAGATATTTAATTTTCAAAGTGATGAATGTTGTTGTTGTTTTCTTTGTTTGGAAACAGGTGAGTGTCACGATTTGGTATAAAAGGAGCATCCCTGAAAGGCTTAGTTGTGGGGCGAGGTTCACCAGTTTGTGAACAACTGCGTGAGCAAATAGTCCAAAAGTTTAAGAAGAATGTTTCCCAATGTACAATTGCAAGGAATTTAGGGATTTCATCATCTACAGTCCGAAACATCATCGTCAAAATATGCGGCGCATTATAGAGTGCAAAATATGACAACAGAGACTCTGGACTGTTGACCAAGTGAAGTCGTACATCAAGCAAGAATGGGAAATAATTCCCCCTACAAAGCTTCAGCAATTAGTGTCCTCACTTCCCAAATGCATATTTAGTGTTGTTCAAAAGAAAGGTGATGTAACACGGTGGGAAACATGCTCCTGTCCAAGGTTTTTTTGGAACGTGTTGCAGCCATAAAATTCTAAGTTAATGATTATTTGCTAAAAACAATAGTTTATCAGTTTCAAAATTAAATATCTTGTCTTTCTAGTGTATTCAATTGAATATAGGTTGCAAAGGATTTGCAAATCATTGTATTCTGTTTTCATTTACGTTTTACACAACGTCACAACTTCATTGGAATTGGGGTTTGTGTGTTGTTTCTTCAACCTCCTCCTCATCATTGTCTGCATCAACGTGACCACGGAGGAATTAATGAGGTTTGAATGAACAATTGCATTTCTCATCCAGGCTTTAGTGCAGGCCGCAGGCTGACCATCTGCTCGGCTGTGACACAAACAGAGAGGACATGTGCCCACGCTCCAACACATCTTCCCCGAGCACGCCTCTCTTGCCCCCACTCACGTGATCTGCGCTCCATGTTGCCAGGACTGCAGCCTCTTCCAGCCCAGCTGACACCAATGTTTCATCTAAATATAATAATTACTTCATACGGATCCCAGGCAGCAAATACGGGCTTAGTCTTGCACCGTAATCACTGAAAGAAATTACGTGATCGTTGAAAATTGTAATTTCATGGCTGTGTTTGGGTTTTTCCAAGGCTTTTCATAGTTTTTCTACAACACTTATTCGGGAAGATGGACCACGGACGACCCCACGAGATGAACTATCAGTTTGCATCAAAGGATTACCTCAGGTTCTGAAATTATGATTACGATATGTGATTGGATTACTATACAGTAGCTGTCACGTAAACCCTTCTTCTTCCTCTTTCCTTTGGAGGAGTGACTATGCAAAATTGGTAAAATATTGCATTTTTAAAACAGCAGAATCTTTTTAAGCAATTACAAAGGATGTTTGTCTGTTCAAGCAAAGTGCAACATTATTCTATTAACGGGTGTTTATTGTTCCGCTAAGACCATCTGAAGGAAAAAGGACTAAAAGGTTGCTGTCGTGTCATTATGCACCTGTGATTTGCACTTACATATATATGTATATATATATATATATATATATATATATATATATATAGAGAGAGAGAGAGAGAGAGAGAGAGAGAGAGAGAGAGTATGAGATGAGATGAGATGAGTCTGACTCTCACCCCTTTCAGCTGCTGAGCTCCACTGATGTGCTGAAAGACTCTGTCAATCTCCTGCTCGATGCGCCTCGCCCAGTGAATTATCCTGCAGAAAAAAACAACATAGTCTGACTGCAACGTACATAGTTTCTGCTCTGGACTTATACTCGAACTCTATTACCTGTGTTTGCATCAAAACGTTCATACAATATAACTGGCTTTCACGTTGCTATGCATAAAGTACGGTGCAAAAGTCTTTGGCTACCATTACATCAGCTTTTGAAGTAACACCTTAATGATCATGAAAACTCGAATGCCACTAAGTAGAGCGCAGAGCTCCACTAAGGATGAACTATTAATAAATGTGAAATCAATTAATGGAGTTTTGCATTTGGGTTTGTTTGTCCATCTCTTTGTTATAGTTAGCAGGCTACTTCCTGGTTAATGGAGGATGGGGAACAGACAGACACCAGTATGATTTTGAGGGTTGGGCCAGTGACGATTCTCGGGGACGGGGGGCAGTGTCCCCTATCACTGCGCTTGGCACTTCCTGTGCCCCCCACCCCTTGTTGGAATGGATAGGATCTGACAGGACTAGTCAGTCAAAATGTAATAATAATGATGATGATGATGATGATGATGATGATTGATGATGCAACCCCTTTTAAGTCATATTGACTTCTGTGAAAATGGCTCATAGCTCTTTTGCAAGGTACTTTATATAGTAATTCAGTAGTTCAGTGTTTCAAATTAACAATGTGGCTTTGTATATGATATTTTTGGAGCAACTGTAATTTAATACAAGTGGTATGAAGTTCGGTCAAGCGTTTTAGTTTTGAAGAAGATGGAAGCTCAAAATTTGAATGGCCCAACAAGTCAGAGAACTTTTCTGCACAAGCGGTCAAACTACCATCGAGCAAGCAATGAAACATGCGATGTTGGAAAGCGGTACGCACAGCCCTGGCTGCACAGTATAATATTTGTAAAGAAATTATTTATTTGAAAAAAAAGAAGAGCACAACATACACCAGAGTCAAGTCAGCTGCTTTTAGTCTTGATGTGAAGCGACTCACCTCCCAGCATAAGCGGTACAGCCGTTAACAGTTTTTACATTTGTACAGTGTATGACAGTTTGAAAATGATTTAAAACATTTCCTGTACAGTTAAAAAAAAAAAAGGTGCTATGATGGCAATGGTTTGACATTGGAAAAAAAGAAAAATCTATTTCCATGATTTCCTATGAGACATTGGAGAATGGAGGTTCCACTGTATATTCATTAAATTAAATTACTATTATTTTAGTTGCTGATCATTTACCTCAATTAACATAAAAATGTGTCTTTTACAGTTCGAATTTATGACCAGACAAATGGAAATTTGAAGTCCAAACTCCTGTGCCAGTAAGAGTGGACATCTGCCAGTTTTTCACATTCCTGCTGTCGCCGCTCCTTTTGGTTGCAATTCTTGTGCAAAATGCCATTTTTGCAAGAGCAGCGTGATATGGTAACAACAATTTGAGTTTTGAAGTGGCTGTGAGAGAACAGCCAGTTTACTGTATGTGATAATGGAGGACTGCCAACACAAGCACTATTTAAAAAAGAAAGATATTTACGTAAAGCATTATTTAACAAATGAGCGTCAGTTCCTCTAAAATTAGAGACCTTGATGAAAATATCTCTTTACTTGAATGTCAATGCAAAAGCCCCCGCAAGTGTCAGAGCATTTTTAAACCCAACTGAGGGCGCATACTGCATCGTTAAGTAAAAGGGCTTTCGATTACAAAACACATTTCATTCACCACAGAAAAAAAATGATCGGTTGATGTGCCTTCTCTGCCTGTTTGTTTATTTTTAGAAGATCGCAAAAAGAAAGAAAAAAGAAAATAAAAAGATCAAAAGCTCGATCACAACCCTTTTGAACACAAATTGGCAGGAAGATTTACATAGTTAGCTACGAAAGCAAATGTTCTTGAAATGTATAGATTAGAGGACTATACTTATTTCTGTTTCCTCACAGTCATGATATCCTGGGTTCCATTCTCTGCTCAGGCCCTCCTGTGTGGCATTTGCGTGTTCTCTCAAAAACAGGCATCTTTGGTTGAAGACAACATTTTCTCTAGGTATATGTCAATGTATTTATTGTTAAGCCTTTGTACCTTTTTAAGTATTGATGCACAGTCACAATCGGAGGATTTGCGAGTCCATAGCAACGAACACAACTTGCGACAGCCATTATTGTACTAAAGATGGCCAAATCCCTTGGGCAGAGACTTGGAACATCCGGCCTCTCCTTTTCTGATATAAGAGCTAAAATACATACCCAAAATTGCCTTATGTGAGATTTGCTCCAGCCTTGAAAATAAAATATGCATAAAGTCAGCGCTAATGGTTCCTCACAGCACAGTTGTAGGCATGTAGCTAGCTTAGCTGCAGGGGACAGAATTGTTTAATGCCGTGTGGTGTTCTTGTTAATGACTCCTTGCAGTGGATTTAAAAAAGTCTACACATCCCTCATAAAATGTCAGTTTTTCATATATGTACAAAAAGAAACCAAGGTCATTTCAAAACCTTTTCCACTACAATTGTAACCAACAAATTGTACTATTCAGTTGAAAAAAAAGAAACCTCTCAAGAGGGGAAGTAAAAATAAACAACTGAAATAATGTAGTTGCTCAAGTGTGCACACCCTTTTAAAACTTGGTATGTGGTTGTGTTCCAAATTAACAAATCACATTCAAGCTCATGTTTAAATGGGAGTCTGCACACACCTGCCACCAAATAAAGTGCCTCTGATTAACCCGAAATAAAGTTAAGCTGTTCTCATAGGCTTTTCCTGACAAGTTTTCAACAGCAGTGTGCCTTTTAAATAATACAAACATGAAGTAATTGCGGCGGAACGGTGAACGACTGGTTAGAGCGTCTGCCTCACAGTTCTGAGCACCGGGGTTCAAATCCCGGCCCCGCCTGTGTGGAGTTTGCATGTTCTCCCCTTGCCTGCGTGGGTTTTCTCCGGGCACTCC
Source organism: Phycodurus eques (assembly GCF_024500275.1). Taxonomy (NCBI): domain Eukaryota; kingdom Metazoa; phylum Chordata; class Actinopteri; order Syngnathiformes; family Syngnathidae; genus Phycodurus; species Phycodurus eques. Next base: position 21,216,424 of record NC_084534.1, read on the forward strand.
GGTTTCCTCCCACATCCCAAAAACATGTATGGTATGTAAATTGAAGACTCTGAATTGCCCATAGGTGTGAATGTGAGTGCGAATGGTTGTTTGTTTGTATGTGCCCTGCGATTGGCTGGTGACCAGTTCAGGGTGTACCCCGCCTCCTGCCCCGATGATAGCTTGGATGGGCTCCAGCACTCCCGCGACCCTTGTGAGGAGAAGCGGCTCAGAAAATGGATGGATGGATGAAGTAATTGCAAGTGTGTTTATCCTTTTTAGGTCTATGTGTTTTGTATGTATTTGTAGTATGTCTGTATTTTTACTTACTCTCTCTAAAATGTCTCTTATTTCACTTTTTATTTTTAATGATCTAGCTTGGTCTCATGTCTTACACAGTATATCAGAAAAGCCTGGCCTTTGAACAGGTGTGTGTAACCTTTAACGCAAATTTCCGTCGTGATTTCAGTAATCAAGTTAAGGATTTTGTCCAAAACTGCATCAGAATCCACATAGACACACACACAATCTATTTTCAGCTCAAATGACAATTTCAGTTCCACTTTGAGAAATAATGTGAAATAAAATAAAACAGTAGCCATACAGTAATACAACATGCCCTTACAAATATTTTTTATGATATTTTTTAAAGTAGCTGGAACAGTTTGAACAGTGTCGTGTGGTCCACTGTGTATGTGAACACTGAAGAGTGGAGAGTTAATGGTAATCAAATGAATCAATACCATGGCGGGGGGTGTCACAAAAAGAGTCAGTAATGTCAACGTGAATAAATAAAAGAGTAGTTGCTGTTCAGCGCAGCTGCTTCAGCGTTAATGAGGAATAAATGATGAAACGCAAAGTCAGCGGTCGATTCCCAGATATTGATGAACTAATCACTGTCTAATGATTCATTAAATAAGTAAAGCTCTGCTCTCATGCACATCGTTATCATCTACTGCTTCGTCCTCGATTCTCCACTGCAAGAAATAAAAGTCAATTTCTGTCCCTTCGGGTGCTGTAATTTTTTCACTCCGGCTAATTATTGGACTCCAATGCAACGATTTGTAGTTCTTCCAGTTTTTCCAAGGTGCATGTACTGTATGTCTCCAAGCTGTACATGTGTTACAAAAGAAAAAACAGTCATTGTAATCCTAACAGAGCAATAAAGAATTGTTGCCAGTATTTCTGTTTGTATGAGACACGCCGGAAATACTTATCGACCCTGTCAAGTAAATCCAGAGATTTGTTTCTAAATGCACTATACATGTTGGAAGATAATTGCTGAAAAACTCGAAGAATGGGAAATATGTAGTACTCAACACATCTTTCTTTCATATAATCTACTGGCGTAGCCACTTTAGAGTGCCCCGTTGGGGGCTGTGAGCATGCACGTCATGCAGAGTAAGGTGGAATAGCGAGGAGGTGGGATATATATATATATAACTTTTCTTAAATATATATATATAAATATGTATATATATATATTTAATAAAAGTCCGACTTGACAACTATTTTATTTTTACCATTTTGAAGCCTTATTTTATATAACTACCTACTTTTGAATCATTCAAATTTGGTAGGGTTGTTAACAACACTCCTCTCTGTGGCGTGTCAAATGTTGAAGACATTTATTTTCACTTTACAGGGACTCAAATTGTTCCTCACGCTGCATTACACTCCTTATTAACAGTTACTAGCCTTAGAAACCATTTGGGAGAAAAAATGTAAAGTCTGAAATCACAGTTCCTTTTACAGAGAATACCCATTGTCCTAAAATACAAAAAGAAAAATGCAAATACTACAAAAACTACAATGGTGTCTGACTGTTAGGGAAACAAACAAACAAACAAACAAACTAACTAACTAACTAACTAACTAACTAACTAACTAACTAACTATCTATCTATCTATCTATCTATCTATCTATCTATCTATCTATCTATCTATCCATCTATCTATCTATCTATCTATCTATCTATCTATCTGAGCAGGAGTTGGATTTTACAAGGACTAATCCTCTATGTTGCAGTATTCCTTCTTAATTGGAAATGGATGCCGTTCTTTAGCGTGGCTACTCTGCTTCATTGAGATTACAAGCAAAGACAGAGCAAGGCTTAAAGGGCCAAGCAAGCCATTTCCAAGCACTCAGCAGAAAAATAAGTGTTCATGAGGAGCAAGAATAGGAAGGGGAGGAACAAGCAGGGCACCTGTTTGAAATGATTCCATTGATCATGAAATCAACACACTCACAAACCCCAGGCTCAAAAACTAGAATTACAAACGTGCCCCTACTCTCCAACTACGAATGGTCAGGAGATGAGTGGACCATCTGGCTTTTCTCCCTCAGACGAGCCTGATTGCAGACCATTGGAGGCAGGGGGTGACAGTAATGCTCAAGCTGAGGACCAGCTGTACTATACCAGCAAGAGGTAAAAGGTTACTAGTTCAAAGCATCGCATTGATGTGAAGAACGAAGGAAAGTGGTCACACTTGAGCTGCCTTGCTTACATAGTCACACGCATATTTTCCACGGTTGCATTTAACGCCTTTTAAAGTGCTTTTTAGATCTACTGTCATGCTTTTCCAGCAGTCTACAGCTGTAAACGGCATTTTGTTATTTTGTCACGTTCAAGATGATCGTAGTATGCCATAGACCAGGGCTCGCCAACCTTTTTGAAACTGAGCGCTACCTACGAGTGACTGACGCGCATCTAGCTCTCAAGGCACCACTGTATTGGCATTTTCAAATTTACACCAATTTAATACTGTGTTTTTGTCTTTATTTTTTTCCAAGTTATTTTTATATAACCCAATGTGATGTTATTTCTTCTTGCACTTTGTTGTTCTTGCTGTTGCCATTTTTTCTTAGGCTTGAATCTGTGGTTGTCAAACTTTTTAAAGCAAGTATCACGTTAAAAAATACAAAGTACCACCATATCCAAAATCATCAATCATCAAAATGAGGCAGAGGTTATATTCTTAAAACATATCTAGTATCATTTATTATTGTAAGGCACTGTAACAATATACAGTTTAAACATTGCCACTGTGCTTCGAAACATATTTTCTGACAGTAAATATTGATTCCATTCAAATGTACTGTATTGCACCTTAAAGTTCAGTACAAATTTAAGTTAATAAAAAGACAATTTTTCAAATCTAAACGCAAAATGCTGTATTGTACTTAAAAGTAAACTACAATCCCAATTCCAATGAAGTTGGGACGTTGTGTTAAACATACATAAAAACAGAATACAATGATTTGCAAATCATGTTCAACCTATATTTAATTGAATACACAACAAACACAATATATTTAATGTTCAAACTGATAAACTATTGTTTTTAGCGAATAATCATTAACTTAGAATTTTATGGCTGCAACACGTCCCAAAAAAGCTGAGACAGGTGGAAAAAAAGAGTGAGAAAGTTGAGGAATGCTCATCAAACTCCTGTTTGGAACATCTCACAGGTGAACAGGCTAATTGGGAACAGGTGGGTGTCATGATTGGGTATAAAAGGAGCTTCCCTGAATTGCTCAGTCATTCACAAGCGAAGATGGGGCGAGGTTCACCTCTTTGTAAACAAGTACGTGAGAAAATAGTCGAACAGTTTAAGGTCAATGTTCCTCAATGTACAATTGCAAGGAAATTAGGGACTTCATCATCTACGGTCCCAAAGGGTTCAAAAAAATCTGGAGAAATCACTACATGTAAGCGGCAAGGCCGAAAAACAACATTGACGGCCCGTGACCTTCGATCCCTCAGGCGGCACTGCATCAAAAACCGACATCAATGTGTAAAGGATATAACCACATGGGTTCAGGAACACTTCAGAAAACCAATGTCAGTAAATGCACTTACGGATGTAGCGCCGAACTGTAACTTGAAACTCCACTATGCAAAGCAAAAGCCATTTATTAACAAGATCCAGAAACGCTGCCAGGTTCTCTGGGCCCAAGCTCATCTAAAATGGACTGATGCAAACTGGAAAAGTGTTCTGTGGTCTGACGTGTCCTCCGGGCCAAAGGGGAAAAGAACAATCCGGACTGTTATGGACGCAAAGTTCAAAAGCCAGCATCTGTGATGGTATGGGGTTGTGTTAGTGCCAATGGCATGGGTAACTTACACATCTGTGAAGGCACCATTAGCGCTAAAAGGTACATACAGGTTTTGGAGAAACTTATGCTGCCATCCAAGCAACGTCTTTTTCATGGACCCCCCTGCTTATTTCAGCAAGACAATGCCAAACCACATTCTGCACGTGTAACAACAGCGTGGCTTTGTAGCAAAAGAGTGCGGGTACTAGATTGGCCTGCCTGCAGTCTAGACCTGTCTCAGATTGAAAATGTGTGGCGCATTATCCATCCATCCATCCATTTTCTGAGTCGCTTCTCCTCAGTAGGGTCGCGGGCGTGCTGGAGCCTATCCCAGCTGTCATCGGGCAGGAGGCGGGGTACACCCTGAACTGGTTGCCAGCCAATCGCAGGGCACATAGAAACAAACAACCATTTGCACTCACAGTCATGCCTACAGGCAATTTAGAGTCTCCAATTAACGCATGTTTTTGGGATGTGGGAGGAAACCGGAGTGCCCGGAGAAAACCCACGCAGGCACGGGGAGAACATGCAAACTCTACACAGGCGGGGACGGGGATTGAACCCCGCACCTCAGAACTGTGAGGCTGATGCTCTAACCAGTCGGCCACCGTGCCGCCGTGTGGCGCATTATGAAGCGTAAAATACGACAACAGAGACCCCGGACTGTTGAACAGCTGAAGCTGTACATCAAGCAAGAATGGGAAATAATTCCACCTACAAAGCTTCAACAATTAGTGTCCTCAGTTCCCAAACGTTTATTAAATGTTGTTGAAAGAAAAGGTGATGTAACACAGTGGTAAACATGACCCTGTCCCAGCTTTTTTGGAATGTGTTGCAGCCATAAAAGTTAATGATTATTTGCTAAAAACAATAAAGTGTGTCAGTTTGAACATTAAATATCTTGTCTTTGTAGTGTATTCAATTAGATATAGATCGCACATGATTCGCAGATCACTGTATTCTGTTTTCTATTTATGTTGAACACAACATCCCAACTTCATTGGAATTTGGGTTGTACATAAGAAAACGTACTGTACTTAAAAAAGCCTGGCGGTGGTAAGCTACTCGTCTGACGGACGTTTGGCTGCCATTCTGCGCCTACGGCCCCTCTGACCTCCAACAAACAGCCAACAGCAACAACAACGTTGTGCTTTATCACTTGGAATGTTGTGTAAATCAACCCTTGTCTATTCTTCTTATAGCGTCCATCTTTTGCATGAAGTCAGCTGGGATGGGCTCCGGGTCCTGTCGGGACCCTGAACCGAAGAAAACGGATGGATGGCTTATAATCCCTCAAGGGGGAAGTTAACAATGAATCATCAAGAATCAATATTATTGGCCTCGGAATCAAATTCTGGCCCATGGAGGGTTGGATGCCGATGAAAAGTACTCAAAACATCTGTCTATACTTCACCTATCAAGTTGAATGACATGAAACTTCTCGCAGTGAAATTGGAATAAATGCGACGTTTTGCACTGCTGCTACAAGTGTGGGGAATGCAATTAAAGTGTTCAGGCTGATTGGATGTGTCCGTGTTTGAAATGCAAGACCAGTCCCTCTCACACTCACACACATTGATGCCATCACCACCACCACCATGAACATATTACATAACATCCTCATTACACAGCCAGGCTTGCGTTTTGTGTCAGTGAGGCGGACGAGCTCCCGAGTTGCTCCACGTCGTCCACTTACGTGTACTGCTGTGGGAAGGTGAGTCCCTCGGAACCAGGCCACGCCGCGCCGCCGAGCATCAAGATGATCTGCAGAGATACCAAGCGCACGTCGCTGAAACGCCTCTCGCCCCTCGCCATCTTCCATTCAAGTGACGGCTGGATGAGGGGATGCGAGGAAGAAGCAAAAGGGAGGAAGCGAGCAAGGAGGAGGAGGAGGGGACGAGGTCCGGGTGTCCGGCTCAGTTTGCGGGCGAGTTCATCTCCGCGTCTTCACAAGTGGACGCGGGGGAGGAGGAAGATCTTTGGCCGTGAAGGCATCACGGGCGGTGGGAGATGCACTACAGTGTAAATGCAGCTGCCAAGACACTGCAGAGTCTTTGGTCCTGCTCCCACATACACACCACCTCCTCCTCCGACACACACGCGCGCGCGCACGCAGGCCGGCGCGTCCACGACACACTCTCTCCTCACTGGATGGACGAGGGCGCGTTCACGTTCACCAGGCAACAGCGAAGCATCAGGTTGATGCTTTATTTATAACTACAGGGCCACGTGGGGTTTGCATAAATTGGGATATTTTATTTTTTCATAGGAGAGCTGCAAGGAACGGCTAGAAGTCTGTGAACGCAACACAATTAAATACCGCATGGGGGAATCTAAAGCTATTCTTCCTACTTTCATAATCAGATCCATTGTAAGAGCAGTGTATAATATTTATATTAAAAAAAAAAAAAAAAAAAAAAAAGTCCTTTACAGAAGGTAACAGAGCTCATATATGATTGACACTTTCAGGGAAGTAAAAACTGAACAATATGTTTATTATTGTGGTTAATATATATTGAATGGGATTTCCAGCTGTGGGCCATCAGAGGCCAGTAAGACTTTCTCTGCTGCATGGCCCAAACAATATCAAAAGCCCTGACCTAGATTTAAAACATGAAAATTGTAAGAATGTATTCCCAGTCGATTCTCTTCATTTCATAGCGTTTCTCTTGGCTGCACTGCTATGAATGTTGATCATTTTCTATCCAATCAGATTTCAGCTTCGATGAGCTCTATTTACATAGACCGCGGAACTGCGTCAGAGCTCCAAATCTGGCGTACTGTATCTTGATTTTTGTGCAAGCGCAAGACTCGATGCGCGTGTTTGCCAATTTGGCAGACAGGTCTGGCCAAGCTGGGTCCTTTGACATCCACCTGGTGCATGAGACTATTTGGTGGCTGAAGTCGGTCTAAACTTACACCTGCTAAGACCATGTCTAACTTTTGGTGCAAGGTAGACAGCTGGTCTAACGCGATTTTGGTGAATTTGATCGGGCCACATAGGCAGACAGATATGCAAAGTCCGTGGACGTGTGTGGTTGACAGACATATGACAGACATATTTCATTCATAAATAGGCCTATGTAAACAACGGGCCTCATTGTAGAAATCAACCCATTGAATGCTTTATTATTATTATCATCATTATTATATTTTTTAATTATCCCACTGGCTGGCACGGGTCGTACGAACGATCAACCAACGAACAATGTCAAAGTGTCCACGGCGCAGATCTGTGATCCCCCACCCCCTAGACAACTTTACATCATCCGCCATTGGAGGTCTACTTCAAGTTCCTTATAAACAATTTGCTTGCTTCAACCATCCGGACTCGAGCAAATCTGTTTTTTTATTCCGCCATTCCAAAGACTGTCAGTGCACCTCATTTAAATAGAATGAGAGGTGCTAATTTGATTGGACAGGATCGAAGTCAGCTGTGTTCACGCCCACAGCAGCGCAAAACTTCCTTATTCATATCCGCTGGGGCACGCCATTCCACGAAATTAACAACGCCGGGTCTAACCCGCCTCCTCACAGAGTTGCAATCGGTGTTGAGGAGTAACTAATTACATGTAACTAAATTACATGATTTAATTACAAAATGATTGGAATTTTTCTTTTTCATATCACTTCCTCCTCCGAAAGCGGTCGCTTATGATTGGCTCTCTCTGGTCATGTGCCATTCTGCTGTAGTCTCAAACATGACGTATTATTCCACCTTGTGGTACGATCTATTAGTTTGTCTGAGATTTTGAAAGGTTATGCTCATACTTACACTTTTTAATACGGTGTAACTTTGTATATGATACTGATGTACAGTATATTGCGCAGCACTTAATGATTTTACTGTAATGCTTTGTTTCGCTTTCAAGAGTAAAAATAGTGTGATTGTGGGAGATGATGGTGGACAGTCAAAAATAAAGCAAACACTGACTAACAGCCAAATCAGTCAAAAACCTGCAACCATTAGTACGCCAACAACAGGCGTACTCCCACAAGGATGATCTTTGGCTTCAGCGTATACATCAACCTTCTTGCATCATAAAGTACAGTATGCGCATGTGGCTTCAGTATAAAAGAGCAGCAAAGTTCATGCTCTCACAAAAATAATAATAATCAAACACATGGCCTGCGGCCCGGAACCGGCCCCTCAAGGGGTCCAATCCGGCCCCTCAGGATGGAGAATACATTCATGCAGTTGTTCAATAAAGTAACAGTTGTTGCTAATATTTGTCCACTGGGGGGCGCACTGCTGAAACATAAAGGACATTGATCCACTTATGAAGGACAAACGATGTCAAGTTTCAGGAGCACACTACAGCACAGTGAAAATAAATACCTCCTGTAGAAATATTTTAAAACATTGATTATTACAAAACTTCAGTCAACAGCATCAGTTCAAAAGAGGTAGGTTGGGTGGAACATTTGTTTTTTCATCCACGACCACAATTTGTATTTTTATGCATACATTTACAAAGGATGATTAAGTGCATGGTGCACGCTCACAGATTCATAATACTGTTGAAACAGTTTTTGTAAAAAATGTAAAGATTGCTTATATGAATTGCAGAAACATAATAATCAATACATGTGAATATTTTCTGAAAGTACTTTTTAGTACTAATCATTTGAACCTAAGAAATAGCAAACTTTTGAATAGTTGTTATCGATTTTTAAGCCAAAAATATTGTGATCCGGCCCCCTTGAGATCAAATTGGGGTGAATGTGGCCGGCGAACTAAAATAAGTTTGACACCCCTGCATCAAACCATCTTTATTCAATTACAGTTAAATATATAATAGACTATGTTCAATAATTCAAAGCAGCTTTGTCACGTTTGTTGACTGCCAAAGACAATAAAAACCAATAAGAAAAATGCCTGTCTTCACATTGCTTGTATTCATGAATTTTCTATTGAAAGAACAATATTTATAAGCTTCTACGGTGTTCATGAATATAGATTAGATGGCAGCAATCGCCGGCCTGACAGAGGTTCGGCTGCCTTATTACTAGATAAGTGAAATATTGTGGTACAGAGGCTGGGATCTCTCGAACCATGCAGAATCAGCACAAACAGAGCGTGGAAATAACCCTGCAAGACCTCGCTATGATGTAACACTTTTGAGTATTGGCCAGACATTTTACGTTTTCTTCTTCTGTATGCGCAAAAAAAACGAAGGGAAATAAATGATCAAATGTAAAACACTACATTAAAAAAAGGAATCCAAGTGAGAACCTTTAGGCTTACACTTTCTAGCCAAGGGAGGGAATAGGAATCATATTAATAACAGTAAAATTTTCAGCACGATTGGTAACAGTCTTACAATCTTTTAGTTGTACAAACTAAATACTCCCCCTAGTCTCCTAACTAGCTGTGATGTAACGTTGTTATCGTTGATGCATGCACAGTAGCACAGTTCTGCTTCTGGCTTATCTAAACTGCTTGCAGCCTTTATTCTATGTTAAAGACATGCATGCAAGTTCAAAATTGACAAATTCAAAACATTTTTTTTTGTACTGTGAACTTAATATTCATTGATGCATACGGATACATTTATCTATGTAAAGTAGAAGGCTGGACAGTTAAATGTGAGTGCATGACATTACATACAGAATGTATGGTGTTTTTGCACAGCAGGCGATCCCAGTGGAAAGAAATGCCACTCACTTAGAAGATTTACACTCTGAATGAAGACAGAAAGAAGAAGACATAGTACAAGTTAAAAGTAAACACACCTTACTTAGGTTTTATATTATTTTTCTAATTCTTTCATTATAACAAACATATACCTCAATTATATATATTTTGTATCCCCAGTGTACTGGTGTGTCACTATATGCAAAAATATAACTGGATATTTTATGCATCTTCACGCAAACACCAGCAGGAGAACAAATGAGGCGTGGAAAAAAAACAAATTGGAAAATTCGACCAAAATGTGTCTATTTTTTCCATTAAAAGAATGTAATTTTAGAGCATTCCATTGTCTATTTTCTACTGTTACCGTGCGTTAATACTACAAAATTCTCATGAATACAACCTCAGAAGTGTTGAGCTGACCTGACTCCTGAGGCTTACCTGACATGACTAGAGGAGGAGGGAGAGGGCGGAGCCTCTTTATGGAACGAGCAAAAGATTTGAACTATTGCTTTATGACAAAAGGCAAACAAATCCCCAGCGGTCACCAACATGTTGCCCGCAGTCACCAAGTAGCCCCCATAAGGACCACATGAGTAGCCCGTGGGCCTGTTCTAAAAATAGCTCACTAGTGATGGGACATTGCGATTTCCTAGGAATGTTGTAGAAGTGAAAATTTGGAAATGTAGAGACTTGCAGAGATTGATATTAATCGGTTTCCGTCCTTGTTACGTCATTGCTCATGATTGTGTGGGATCATTAACATGATCAATGTTATGATCAATGCCTTCATGGAGATCAATAATTATCAAGAATAGGATAATTAAAGGTCATTTGAACAAATTTGTTTTTGTTTCAGAAGTGTGTATTAAATTGCTAACCCTTCGCATTAATGAGTGCCCAAGAAGTAGCTGTCAGTTTCAAAAAAGGTTGGTGACCCCTGGCTGTACAATACACCAACGTGTGTTACACTAAAGGTGACATCATGCTCCAGTGAGAGAATTAAAATGTATTTTTATATATTCATAACTGCACCTATCTTTCGTCCGCTTAGGGCAGAGCAGATGTGGGTTCTGCTTTAAGTCACGTCCCTGGCGGACCCCATGTGTTAATACAGCTGTCATGTCCTGGGGAGAGCTAAGACTAATTACTGACTGCACAACCTTCCTGCCAGTCCCCCTTGGAGAGGCAAAAAAAACAGTTAATTGGACGAGATCTCCAAAGGGAGCTGAACTGAGTGCGAACAACATGCACGTCATGTAAACAGCCTTGCAAATAAAATGGGGTGGAAAAGGGGAAATTTCTCACTCACTTAGTGTACCTCAATTTTCACCCCATTGGATAAGAACCAAATTTCAAGTTTGGCGATTTACAGCAATGCAACACAGCACCACTAAGGCTATACAGCCACAAGCTTTGATAAACTAATGTTTGTCTATTAAAGTAGCCGTAAGGGCTAAGTGTATTTTGCCCCTAAAGGTGAGTAGGGCCATTTACTTTAAATTTGAATTGCAATGTGAGTGCGAATGTTGTTCGTTTGTATGAGCCCTGCGATTGGCTGGCAACCAGTTCAGGGTGTACCCCGCCTCCTGCCCAATGATAGCTGGGATAGGCTCCAGCACGCCCGCAACCTTAGTGAGGAGAAGCGGCTCGGAAAATGGGTGGATGGATTTATTGAAACAATAAAGAGAAGGTAAGAAGCTACAGAAGTCCATCCATCCATTTTCAACACCGCTTATCCTGGTTAGGGTCGTGGGGCGCCGGAGCCTACCCCAGCTGACTTCGGGCGAAAGGCAGACTACACCCTGAACTGGTCGTCAGTCAGTCGCAGGGCACAGCTGCAGAAGCCATATCAATGAATGTACATACTAAACGCTAACATAAAATACTAAACGCGATAAAATGTCTGTGAGACAACTTCTTAAAATAATTTTTTTTGACATTTCTAAACATAAGCAAGAATAAGCATAAATCACTTAAGTACTTTTGGTTATCCAATACCTTATTTTTTCAATTATCTTACTTTCTAGTTATAGGAAGGGTAAAATTGCATTCTCAAACATTTTACACCAAGTACTCACTTTTTTTGCCCTTCAAGTACCACCATCATGACCAACATGAAAATACAGTGGTGTAGTAGCCCCAAGTATTCCTGAAAAATTTTTATTTATTATTTAATTTTATACAAAATGTATTCCTAAAATCTAGTATTGTTTATTATTGTAAGCCAGTGTATTATTATGCATGGTTTGAACAATAACGCTGCACTTAAATTTAAAAAAATAATAATAAATGTGCTTAATGATTCACTTACAATAAAAATCTATTGCATGTTTAAAAAATTTTTTTTTTTTTAAAGTTATTCATTAAATGCAAATGTATTGAACTAAAAAGTTAACTACAACTGACCTTTAAGTACAAATAATATAATATCTTTATAGAGGATCACTCAAATAATTAATTCTGGGCACACATTAAGATGTTTTAAATGATAATGTACATGACATTTGCTAAATATCACTGATTTATAGCCTGTCCTTGAAGCAGACGGCTGGCTGGAGGTTAAATGTCGAAGCTGCAGGCTGTCAGGAACCTCGGTCCAAGTTCATGTCAGAGTGAAAGATTAAAAAAACATACACATGTGACCATTGTGATCAAATATATTTATTAAAATGCAATTTAGTCAATAAAATGATAGCGGTGAAAAGTTAATTCAAAAATTGTTTGTGAATTGCCAGTAGTTATCAGTGTAAAATGAGTTTAGCTACAATCAGACAGCCAAATCGCCATGGCAGATGTGTCTTTTAAGACTATATACATGCACACTAAGAGTGAGGGTGTCTTAAAAACAAAACAAAACAAAACCCCCCAAAAATTAACTTACAACCTGAGAATTATTAAAACAATCAGTGTGGCCAAAGGCATAATTTGTGGTCTTGTCATGGAGACATGATTATTATTCTTTGGTAATCATGAAAAGTGAGTACTTAGGCCTCATCTGGAGAGGCGGGTACGTTGGCGAGAGCTGGGATGAGCTTCGTGTACACGTCGATGCCTTTCAGGAAGATGCGCTCGTTCAGATATTCATTGTGGTCGTGCAGCAGGATGGGCGTCTGGTTCATCGGGGAGAAACCAATGGCAGGAATCCCCACCTAAAAGAAATACAGTACAAGCAGTTGACAAAAAGTGACAGTAAAAAAATAAAAAATAAAACTTTGGTAGAACAGTCAAAAGACAGAAGGTAAATACTCACAGCTCGGATGAAACGGCTATCTGTAGCAGCAGGAAATATTTCCTTTTCCAGAGTCATATCCCTGCAGAGCAACATTTTCAACACACGATAACAAGGGTCAAATTTTACCAACTGTATTTTGGGTAGGTTATGAAGGTGCCTAGATAGATCATACCGCTTTTTGGCACCCAACCATTGATGTACCAACCACAGAGGTGTGGTAGGGAGGAATTATTTAATTTCCCTCATGGGATGAATAAAGTATCTATCCATCTAAATATTGCAGTTTGTGGAAGCACATGACACCTCATCCCTGCAGATGAGTTTTGTGGCTTTTTGTGACACTTATTCATACCTTTTCTATGAGAACATTTCTAAATCCAAACAAATGGGAACAGATTGTGTTCAACATTAGAGGCTCCACTGTTTTGTTTGGTATGGCTGATAGGCGATGATGTCACGTATGACTTTGCTCAGGTTAGCGCAAAAAAGATTCCAAGTAAAAACAGATGACAGGTAATGTAAAAATGCCCTTTAAAAGTTTGATTTAAAAAAAATGATCGCAAACAGGGAAACATTAAATAGAAGTCCAGTTTAAATCTCCTCAACATTGTTAACGAATCCAGACAAATGAGGCTAATTGTGAATTTCCAGGTGTGTTTTCCAAGATGAATGACTAGATTAAAGGTCTCAGGGAAAGGGGTACCTAAAAGTAATTAAATTCCTGAGGTACACCTTTAAAAGGGCTGATCTTGCCTGACATTAACATGAGTAATTTCAAAGTGTTATAATAGTGTGTTTGCTGGTCGTATATTGTGTGTGTGTGTGTGTGTGTGTGTGTGTGTACAAAGGGTGTGAGCCAGGCGGGGATGTGTTGGGGTGAAAATAAAACTCACATTTCTCTGCAGGCTTGAGTGAAGGCACTCCACCAGGGATCGCTCTCTTGCGTGGACGTAATGTTCTGGTTCATGTGTTTCTGCACAAAATAATAACAGTCAACTGACCCCTCAAGCAGCAGCAGTAATAAATCTGAGCAGGGGCAAGCGCTAACCTGAGCAAAGTCATACGTGACATCATCGCCTGCTTCCTTACACCACCCCTTAATCACCTTCTCAAATTCCTGATGTGGAAAAGCAAGGTGAGTATTCATTTGAAGTGGAACAATAACACAACTCCACCAGCATACGTAACCACTCACCTGTAGATTTACTGTTGGCGGGATCCTCAGGTCAAAGCTAACGTCCATTTCAGCTGGAATGACATTGTAGGCCACACCCCCTTTCACCATAGTCATATTCACTGTGGTGACATCACCGAGCGTGAAACACTGGCTGGTGTTTAGCCTGGAATTGACCAAAATACTGAGGATGATACACTAAACGGCACACCAACTCCTTTTCATTTCGGACCATTGAAGTACAGTGTTCTACCGCTATATCACGGTTCACCTACCACGGCCCCGCTACATGACAGATTTTTTTGTGGAAAGTATCTACTTGTCTATCTTGGTTTATAGCGATCCTTTTTTGTACTTACAGTACCGTAACAGTGGTACCTTGAATAATGAGTTTAATTTGTTCTGTGACCACGCTCGTAACTCAAAACGTTTGATTTTCTGAAATCATTTTTCCCCATAGAAATGAATGGCAATTAGAGGTGCAATGATTATTCGACAACTAATCGATTGTCAATTTATCGTATCAATTAATCGTTCAGAAGACCTTGTTGAACTTCAAATCCTCTTGAGTTCAGACTCTCAAGAGTAAATAATAATTATATTATCATAATAAAGTAGACTGATTATCTTTGTGTTGCATCAAAACAAGACATTTTCAAAAATCTTTTTTTTTTAACTTTAGAAAACAATGATCTACATTTTTGCTTATTTTAGTTATGGAACAAAACCAGTAATTGAATCGTAATCAATTTATGTTTGTACATTTTCTGCACTGTCAATTTGAAATAAAGTCCTGTTTTTAAATAAAGGGATGCAAATTTTAAAACATTTTTTAATCCAAATCATCAATTAATCGAAAAAAATAATTACAATCGACAGATTAATCAATTATTAACGGTTCCCTTTCATCCCTAAAAAATACCATGCAAACCAGATAAAAGGACATTAAAGATTATCAAAATTAAATGGAAAAACAGTGATGAATTAAACAAAAATGTCGATCATTGTTTTCCAAAAATAAAAGAAGATGTTTGCAAAAGTATTATTTGTTTTTAATATGATCTCTTTATTAAACATTTTCAGCTATAGCGGGGGGGGTATAGAATGTATCTCCAGTGACGAAAGTGGGTTCACTCTACAGTAGAAATTAAGCGGTAACGATGAGTACCGCAAGTATAACCACAAAATGAAATATTCTTCCACTCTCACCTGTGTTTCTCCTTCTCTCTGAAACCCAGGAAAGAGTTGATGATGTGGCGCTGTAAGAAAGAGACAAAGGACCAGCGATGTGCTCGTTTGTTCAGACAAACAGCAACACAAAACTCAAGAAACCCACCAACTTCTCAGCCGCCGTGTTCTCCACAAACCTCGAGCCATGACCGGGACTGCCCGGACAGTGGATGGTAATCCCTGGAAAGAGGACAACGAAACACTGTTTTGCGTTAACATCAACTTGATCAAGTTGATATTATTCCTTTTGATTAATAAGGTTTAATTTTATACTCACACCAGGGATTCCTTTCCCCATAAAAGACAGTGAATGCATTACCGGGGTTGGCCAGACCTAAAGAGCACATATGGAGTATAAACTATAAACTAGTAGTGTACTATTAATAGATCTACAGCAACAGCACTGTACAACTGGACCAAGCACTTCCTCAGAGTATCAGAACCGCCCAGTAGCGCCTGTCCATTGCACCCTCTGCCCTATTTAATTGATGCATGTTTATTTCTGATAGAAATTATTATTATTTTTTTTTAAAAGCTTACGTTTCTTAAACTTTTTTTTGTAATTATTATAATAGAGATGGATGTTCTCATCATCTACATCATATCATATCATTTTTAAATTAGCTGACAATAAAATCCGAGAAGAAGAGCAATAATAACGGAATAATGGGAACGAGTTGGAGGCTAAGGATAAAAGGGAAGGAAGCTTTTTTAATGATTATTACATCACATTTTAAATTGTTTTGTGATAAAGCCATTTGGCTTAATGGGAGACTGAAATTGGTTATGTAGCCTACGGCAAACAAGTTGCTTTAATTATCTCTTACAATATACACTTCATATAGTCATTTAATCAAGTATTTCAACGGTACTAAGGGAGTGGGTGTTACAAATTGAAAATTGGGTCAGTGTCTTTCATAATGTAGTCATACAGTATATCACTGCATGTAATAGTAGTAATAGAGTTCACTTATACAATACGTTTCGTTGAAAGCACAAATTTTTCAAGAGTGGGGAAACCATTGAGCTCACAATAATAATAGTAAAATGTCATTGGGTTCAAATACTAAAACTACAACTAGCATAGATAGAAAGATGATTTAAGATCAAAGATAAAAAAAAAAAAAAAAAAAAAAAAGTACCAGGGGGAACTGACAGCACAAACCTACGTGCCGAAATTCAGCACCACCGTGACACACTGACCGGTTTGTTTCAAATAGATAACTGAGCACTCTCATAGAGTTTAAGATTGTATTGTTTACTGTGTTATCCATTTACCTTCATCCAGGGCAAAGCCAATGTTTAATTTCTGGAACTCTGGATGCCTCACAAATGTTTCCATGCCTTTCTCCCCTCCAACCTCTTCATCTACAACACCAAAAGAAATAACCATCAAAATGGTCAAATTTAAACGCTTTTCATTTGAAGACAATTCATATTATGTGGTTACCATGAGGGTACGAGAACCTGGCGGTTTATTATTATTCAGTTGAATTCATCTCCTATGGAGTGGGGGCCTCAACATTGTATGTACACGTATGTGTTTTAGGGGTCCCGAACACGACCCCACAAAACATACTCACTAGCGCCACATGGAAAGTTTGAAAAAAATGTGCCCCCTAAATATGTCAGTGATACTAAATTATCAAGTGTTTTGACTACACCTAACATGGGTTTAAAAGTCTGATGATTATTTTGAGGGTCTGTCCACCACTGCTTACTCCTTTAATTTTTGTTGCATTGTATTGGGATTGAACTCCACTGCGTCCCCGCTAAGAGGTGTCATCTCATGATTACTTCACAAACACATGATGTGCCGTATGTGTATTCCACTGGAAACTGCTACCACAGTTTTAAACATTGCAAAATTGATTTGTTTTAAGTGTCAATTAAACATTGATTATCTTTTGATTGTGGCAGTTGTTCACACACCTTTTTTTTTTACTGGTTCAAACCACCAGAAGAAAAAAAAAAAAGTACTACTGGAGACATTAACCTACAGCAAATATGCAGTTATCTGAGTTTAAGTTTCAACTGGAGCTACATGTAGGACAAACCACAATAATGAGAAAAGTGTCAATCGAGTAGTTTGAATAAGTCTAATTGGAGGGCTGAACTAAATCCAAGGGAAGACGTTATGGAATCACTTACCAGGAACAAACATTAAGTGCACAGTCCGCAACAATGTCTGGCCCTCGGCTTTTAGCCGTCTAACAGCCTGAATGTACCTGCACAGAGAAGACAAGTCTGAACAGGAAGTCTGCAGGATGCATTGTTCTCATAGTTTACAAGAACAGAAGAAGAATATGGATTCTGTTTATTGTGTAGAAGAGAGGCTTGTTATACTCACTGTATTGTCACACATTTCATGTCCTGCGAGCCGCGGCCATAAATGTGGCCCTCTGCATCTTTGAACGCACTGAAAGCGTCATATTTCCAGTGCTCCTAGAGAGGAGAATGACAGATCTGTATTTGTATAGTCTAACAAAAGAAATAGGCAAAGTTTTATCCATCCATCCATCCATTTTGTTTGCAATGCTTGTCCTCATTCAGGTTGAGGGTGAGTCTCTCCCGACTGACTTTGGGCGAGAGGTGGGGTAGACCCTGGACTAATCGCCAGTCAATTGCAGGGCACAAGCAGACACACAATTCAAATTCACAGCGACATGAAGCCGCATAAGAAAGCAGGAGC